>NW_016829166.1:762430-815458 GCF_001698545.2 Rhinopithecus bieti | reverse complement strand
TTTTTTGAGAAGGAGTCTTGCTCTGTCGCCCAGGCTGGAGTGCAGTGGCCGGATCTCAGCTCACTGCAAGCTCCGCCTCCCAGGTTCACGCCATTCTCCTGCCTCAGCCTCCCGAGTAGCTGGGACTACAGGCGCCCGCCACCTCGCCCGGCTAGTTTTTTGTATTTTTTAGTAGAGACGGGGTTTCACCGTGTTAGCCAGGATGGTCTCGATCTCCTGACCTCATGATCCGCCCGTCTCGGCCTCCCAAAGTGCTGGGATTACAGGCTTGAGCCACCGCGCCCGGCCGGGAGAGGGCATTTAAGGTGTGGCTGGGAAGCTGGGAGAAGTTCTGAGTGGCACATACAGAGCATTCCAAAACCTTAACAGAGGACAGGTGGCTTATTATGAGAAGGCCTTGGTGTGTGTGTGGAATAAAAGTTTGCTGCAGTGCAAATAATATTTAAAACGTGGCTGAAGATCAGGCTACAAAGGTGGATGGCAGCAGTACAGGCCAGGCTGGGATCCACACTGGGCAGGAAGGAGACTATCTCATTGCCACATTGATGATTCCACATGGCCATGTACAGCAGCCTGGCAAAAAAGGAGGGCAAAAACGTTGTCCCCCCTTCACAACACAAGGGAAGCCATCCAAATGATGTGGCTTGTCTGCAATCCCAGAGCGGATGATGGCAAAGGTGGAATTTGACCATTGGTTTCCTAACCCCTAAGAGGCACATTTTCCTTAATGTATACATATTGTATATACAATCATTATATACAATCATAGTGGGATGACTATTCCATGGATGCTCCTCACATATCTACGACATCAGTAAATTGCATCTCTACTAAAAGGTACACATTAGACGTCATCCTTGAATTTTATAGCCAAACAGCACTGACATCTCAACACCACTGGAGATCCTTTACAGACTTATTCAGTAAAGATTTGATGGTAACAGAAACAAATTAATTAACAAAAGGCATGGAGAAGTAAGATTTATTTTCTCAAGTAAGATTTATTGATATCCGAGAAGATTTGCTCCTAGAACCAACTATGGATAATTCTGCCAAACAAATCAATCCTTTATAAACTAAAGCATGTTAATTAAGCAAGAGCACTTGGAAAGGCAATACACTGCACTAGGCATGTTTACAGAAGAATGAGGGATGCAGAGAATTAACTGCTTGTTTGCTTTTCAATCTGCATCAGAAACCTAACTAGAGAAACCTAACCTAACAATGAAAGCAAGCAGAAGGAACCATCAAGAGAACAGACACAGGGCAAGGGTGCTCAGAGATCAAAATCTCTCTTCAAAATTGAAAAGAAATGCTAATGTACTCCAGACTCCGAATTGCTGTACCAGAGAGGAAATTAATATCAAAGCTGGAACAGCATCTACTGTTCCATTCAGTCAGATGAAAACAATGGAGTTTGGCCAAACAGTACAAGGAAATATAGGAATCTGATAGAACAGAGGAAATGAAGACAAATCTTGCAAAGAATTCAAAATGGAACAAAGTTGTGCAACTTATCCCTGTGCAAGTGAAACACTAGAGGGAGAACAAGTTTTGTGTTAGAAAATTGTATGACCAAGGCAGCCTCTCAGCTTAAAAGTCCATAGTCTTCAAACTCTCACCTTAGCTGCCCGCACAGCTAGCAGCAGGTAAAGGACGAGTGCAAAATAGAAAATCTGTAGAACGGCACAAATATAATTAGTGTAACCTATCACTTTCTGAAAGTAGGATTTTCTAAATAAAAGGCTTGACTATGCTTTGGGCCAATGATATTTAAGAAGAGCAACCAAGAAATGAGGGCAGATTGTTTTCATCTCATTTTATGTCCAGACAGTTTAAAAGCCAAATGACACACATAGCACAAAATAAAATTCTTATACCTGTCCTCATATCCTATTTTTGCTTCGGACCCAAATTCAGTCAGCCACTAAGTGCTTCAGTTACTCTTCGACACGGGCCACACGGGCCCCTCTCCTCTGCTGCAGCAGGAAGACCATCCTTAACCATACCCCAAAAGGCTGTGCTGCCATTTTCTTATTCCTCTTCTCACTTCCAGTCTTCCTCCTCACTACATAAACATGCTGATTGCACAGATCACAGTATCCAACTCGTGGAAGAAACCTTCAAAATAAAAAGCTAAGCTTGTTTTCCATACTCACCTCTAATAGAGCCTACTTTGAATCTTTCCAGTTCTTTTTTTTTTTTTTTTTTTTTTTTTTTTAGGCAGTCTCTGGTTTGTCTGTGTTTTTAATGATAATTCTGTCCCTTCCTGTAGGGCTACGTGTCCCTCCACTGCTACTAGTTGTTTGATTTGTCTAATTACTATCTTCAAATTCTTGGCCCCAAGTATTACAAAGTGTACCCTGGTAAATTTAAATAGAAAAGAGTTTCACCAAAGGGTCACTGATAAATGGTAAGATTAGAGAAGCATGCTCCAGCAGGGGCCTGAAGAGGAGACATGCACAGAATTGGGCCACAGCACAGTCTGCTCAGGAACATGGACGCTCACGGCCACTCATCCAGCCTGTGCCCTTTGCAAAAGCCTCACAGCAAATCATCTCTAACTAGTTCAAAGTTCACATTCCCTGCATTAAGCTTCCAGTGGGCTGCATAGAGTCACAGATCCACATTCCAGCTACCAGGGAGCAGACAGAGGGACTATCCAGCTCTCTGTGGCCTCCTCAGAAAGAGGTAAGATGTACCTCCCATGTGCCCTGGGATCCCCCTAAACCATTACTGTCCACTCCTGATGCTTATTTCTTGAGAGAGCAGACTGTGAAATGAATAAACAACACTGTTCAAGGATGCTATCAGAGGGAGTGGGACTGCCAGTTCAATCAAAGGACTCGTTACCTCATTTTCAAGTGGCATGACTGCCTGGCAATTATTCCAGGTAATATGGAAAGAAGGCTGACATCTCAATACTGAGAGACAATGAAGATGGGCAGGGAGGGAACATCTTGGGAGCTAGAAGGCTGGCCTATGGTGAATAATCCTGGTGTCTGTTGGTTTACTCTTCACAGACTCACTGTTCAGCTATTTTCTTGCTCTATGTGTCCGTATTTGTTTTAGATTCAAGTACCTAGAAAAGGATAATTTGTATTCTATGAAATTCTGCCTATAACAAGCACACAGTAAATGTCGGGTAATTGCACAGGGTCTCTTTAAATTGCTTACTACCAGATCCAGCAGAATGCTGTGCACATGAGGACTCTCAAAAATCACTCACTGATGACAAAAACTATGAGGTATATGATGAAAAGGGTAAAGAAGAAATAGAAAACCAAAACACAACCATACAACATGGGCTAAGACTTAAAATGTCAACGAATCTATACTCAACAAGAAGTTCTAAAGCATTTTCACATACTGGAAATATAAGCTTGTCATTCTGAAAAATAAAACACAATAAAAAGGAATGCTGCACCCATAGAGATATATGGGGTAGGCTTCCAGCATCACATGAACCGTCACTTTACTGGTGCCAAAATGAAATAGGAGGAGATGGGTCAGAAGTGGAGAAGTGGGGAAAAGGTGAGTAAAGCCAAAAATCCAACAGTGTAGCAGGTCCCAAAATGAAATCGTGTGTAGACAGCCAAAAAAAAATAGAATTATAAATGAAGCCAACAGAGAATGGTATGACTCCACCAAAAACATTAGCAAAGAAGGCCAAAACAAAATGATATGAACTAAGATTAAAATGGCAGTTGAAAGAACAGTAAATTTAACCATTTAAAACTTCTTAAAGATGGTGCAACAAAGAAAGTCTGCAGTTATAGATAAACTCACTCTGTTGATTTAAACCTGTTGGTATTACATATAGTAAATGAGAATGGAATTTGATAGTTACTGATCTCTTACTATGTTGCATTGACTTAACTTACCTCAGTTAACACTCATACTCAACAACCCTACCATATAGGATGTATTGTGCTCATTTAGCTGATGGGCAAACTAAGGTTTGGAGAAAGAAAAGATTCCTCAAGATTATATAAGCAAGCTAATGATAGTAACTAGCACTCAAATCAAGATGTGTCTGCTTTCAAAGCTTATTTTCTTTCACTCTTAAAACATGCTGCTTCCTCTTAAAATGTAGAAAATAAATATATCTATACATATACATGTATAGATATACATATAATTCTGACTTTACTTTCAGTCAAAATGAAGAAAAATATCTACCTCTATACAATCAAAACAATGCAGACACACACAGAAAAAGGAAACCCATATTCACCTCAACTTTTTTCTTTTACAAATGTAGAGATCACTGGCTGGCTGTCAATGGATGATTTACAAAACTACTAGTTTTTCCAAACAAACATGTTCAGTCAAATATATATGACTAGAAAGAGACCTGTATCCCCTTCCAAACTGGTTTTGGTTCTCTACTAAACAAAAGGTTTGCAAGACTGCTCCTCCTCATGTCGTTCATCACATTACCAGAATCTTCCCCTCCCCGCAAATCATTAAACTCCTAAATAACTTTTATTTTAAAGAAGGGTTAGACAGACAGAATGCTTACAAAAAAATAAAAAGAAATAGATATTAAACCAGGAATATCTATCAAAGCAACCAATAAACTTAGAAAACACATTCATTGCCAAGTGCCTAACTAAAAGGCCAGAAAACATCTAAGTGTGTAGTTTTCTCTGAGCATTGTTTTCTACGACACACGAGTCCATGTCTAACATTAACAAAATCTAAAATTGGCCAGGCACGGTGGCTCACACCTGTAATCCCAGCACTTAGGAGGCCGAGGCGGGTGGATCACCTGAGGTCAGGAGTTCAAGACCAGCCTGGACAACATGGTGAAACCCCCATCTCTACTAAAAAATACAAAAAAAAAAAAAATTAGCCAGACATGGTGGCGCACACCTGTAATCCCAGCTACTTGGGAGGCTGAGGAAGGAGAATCACTTGAACTCGGAAAGCAGAGGTTGCAGCGAGCCCAGACTGCGCCATTGCACTCCAGCCTGGGCGACAAGAGCGAGAGACTCTGTCTTAAAAAATAAAAATGAATAAAATCTAAAATTAACCATTACTGTCATGTTTCCTACCTTTTGAAATTATAGAATTTTTTTAAAAAGAATATATTCAAGGCCTAGCATACTTTTCTAGAATGTCATATAGAATAAGCTCAAATGACATTCAGAATCATACCTCAAAGATGATCAGATCCCAAAAACACAAACACACATATAGCAGAATTCAACTTGGTTTAATAACTTAGGCAAGATATTTGGCAAATCCATACAAGATGAGATTTTCAGTAAGAGTTGAAACCAAAAAACATTTAATTAATTCTGTATGTGTGAGTTGGAGGGGAAACAGGAGGAAAACAAAATCAAAAGGTGTCATTAGGCTCGGTAAATGCCAGACAGCAGAAAGTCATTCAGTCAACAACTCTGCATGGGCAACCTAATTTGGTTGGGGTGGCAGCCCAGCCCACCCTAACCAAATAAGGTCTCCCTACGTCCCCATCAAACTTGTACTTCACATTGGTAGCACTCAACACACTTGTCATTATTTACTAACTGTAAAAGAAAGGACTAAAATCGAGAAAGCATTTTCTATCAGCTAGAGAGGAAGGTATGTGGAAAATTTTCACAGAGGAAGAACCATGCCCTAGAGAGTGAACTGACCAGGTTGAAGTCTTTTGCAGTAGTTAGTGTATACCAGATGTATACTAGGTGCCGGGCAGTGTGCAGGTCACACCGAAAAGATGGATCTCATTTAATTCTCTATCAGGATGTAGCAACACCATCAGTAAAGAACTGTATATAGTGTACAAGTGAAGAAACTGGGGTTTGGAGGGAATATGTTTTCTACCCAAAATCACACAACTTGGACATGAAAAACTTGACTTTCTAGACACACGTCTAATTCCAAATAACATGTAAAGAACAGGATTCCTGACTCCCTTTGTTTTCAGATGAGAGAACCAAGACTCCAGGACATGAAATCACTTACCTGGAATGGCATGGTCAATAAAGGCAGATTACGGCAGTGGCAATGTATTGAGAACAGGAGTATCAATGGGAATGAAGATCGAAACAAGTTAAATATGTGGGTGGAGAGATTAAAAAACCAAAGTTGAATGAGATTCTAACATTTTAGGTTATTTACAACAGCACAGTGAGTCAGGGGAGGGTCCAGTGGAAAGAGACTGGAGACCCATCCGGCAGACAAGCAGAAATGTCAGAGTCACCTCAAAGTTGTGGCAGAAGTAGTCTGAGCCAAGGAGCACAGGCATTCTTGGGGTCAGCAGATCAGGGGGGAAAGGTAAGCTGGGAACAAAGTGATATTGACCCTGAACATTAGGCAAGGGCTTATCTTCGAGGTTGATTCTTCCCAGTCAGTGCTTCCCAGCCTTCCTCATTACCATGGCACGTACAGAAAGCAAGTACCCTTGCATCTCACTGGGGTAAGTGAAAAGCCCAGTGTTTGCCCTTCTGAGGGGAGGGGGGTTATGTGGAGTTGGGGGGGTGGGGTTCACTTGGAAGCCATTTCGTGCAAAGAGAGCTGTGTTCTGCAACAGGCAGCATCCTTCTTCCTACCCCAAGGGGGACTTGCTTCCATTTGATCATTTTTGGCCTTTGATGTTCAACTCTGGATGTTGAAAGGCATAGCCGCATTGGAAGTTCAGTTTTGTTGGAGACAGAGGCTGTGAATGAGACAATTCTAGGTGGATATGTACTCATACAAAAGCAAAGTAGCCAAATGAAGTCACCTGTGGTCATGAGATAGCACATATTTTTTCCAGATTTGTGGGAAAAAGAACCTGTGCTGAAAGTGACCAACAGGTGAGGAGGATAAGGTAGTGGCATGGCATGAGAGAGGTAAGAATGTCAGATTTTGGAGCGTTGGAGGGTCTTAAATATAAAACAGAAAAGTTCCATTGGCTCTCAGAGCCAATAAAGAGCCGTTCTGAACACCTGAGTAGAGACTGATATGAGGCATGTTATTCTATCTGCAGCTGCACAACATTTACCAGAACAAAAAGAAAATGAGACTAGGCATAGCCAATGAGCACACAGGTGGTTTCCAAAGTTAGGAGAAAGGGTTAATTCTACAAAGTACTTCAGAGGAATGTGAAAGATGTTACAAAACAGTCTTTAACGAGCTTGTTTTACTAAGAACTTGATATTTTTAAAAAGAAAAAAAAAAACGGATGGTCAAGAAAATGAAGGATATAAATTAATTAGGCTTTCAAAAATTAACTTATACCATAGTATTTCCTGTTTATAGTTATTAAGCGATACAGAAGAGTATAAAAATTATCCTTAGTCAAACAGTATCCTTGTAATTTCCTATTTTCCTAGCAAGCAAAACCTAGATATTATGTATTTGTGGATTTATATGGAAACCCTTATCAAGTAGAATACCAGATCTTAAAACCAAAAATGAATAAGACCTTTGCTTAGGGAGTCAAAAAATCAAGTTAACCAATGTTATTATAATGGTAGATAGCAGGCCTCTTAAGCCATTTGCAAACACAGGTTTTTATCTGATTTGCTTAACTAAATTTTTTAAATGCTTGTCAAAGCAAAGACAGGTCTGGCCTTGGGAGGCAAATAACTTAAAAACACAGTTGCTTAACTCTAGAGATTTCTGCAAAGATTTTGGTTTTCAATATCCCTAGCATGGAATTGAGAATATACATCTATACTTTATAAACCACAAAGCACTACTAGATCCATCCATCACTGGAGTGAGTCTAGCAGTAAGCCCCATCTTTATGCCTGTGACCTGATAAGCACAAACCATACACCACCTCCTTACACTGACTGGCTCAGACAGGAGCAAATGGGGCCAGACTCTAATTACCCTTCCAGAGCGCCCCAGTCCTACTGCGGTCAGGACATGCACTTCCCACAGGGCCCCAAGGAATACTTTTAAAAACACACCCATAATCTCACTTAAAATAAAAACGTTAGTGGCTCACATCTCTGCCTATTCCAAAGTATACAAGGAGACCAGGAAGGTTCTGGATTGCAGGGAGAAAGGTAATTAATGAGTGATTACTATTTAAAGGCCAAATCCTTGTCAAAACAGCTTGACCAAAAAAAATGTGTTTTTTTGTTTTGTTTTGTTTTGTTTTTCTTAAACATACAACTTGCAGTAGCGCTGCCAGCAAAAACAGTGGGTGGTAATTCTGCCAGCTAAAAGGGTGCTGAAACGGGGTTGGGTGAGAAGAACAACTCTGTCCCCCTCCTCCAGTCCCTTTCAGCAGTCACGGAGTGGGCTACCTCCCAGGTCTGTTCCTGCAGTGTCCCCTAGTTCTTCATGAGACCATTCAGGGTGTTTTTCTGGGCAAGTAACTCCAAAGGCAAGCATCAGAGAGCAGCTCGAAGACTTAAGAACATGTCACAGGTAAGTGAAACTGCTCCTCAACACAATTGTCCCATCATAAGAAACAGACCATTTAAATTGTAATCAAGAAATATCAGTGGAGGAATTCTGATATTATACTACAGTTTAACACGGACAAATTGGTCTCAACTTTTTACAGAAGAAAAATTTTCAGGACATTTAGTCAACATTGCTGGTTACTCCCATTGGGGTTGAGGGTGGGGTGGTTCCTTAAGGGCTCCCTCCAATAATGGGGGTGGAAGGCTGTGGGTTCCTAAGTCAACAACTCTGCTTCCTGTTTTTCAGATTGTTTAAAAGTGGCAAGGAAGATTTGGGGGGAGATAAAAGATTTCTACCATCGTCACTAATGATGCTGGGATTTATACTTGGCTTTTGCCTCCTATATTAATTATGATTCAATTAGACAAAGAGGGCAGGAAAACTCAAACGTCAGTGGGTTAAATAAGGTATCAGAATATTTCTCACCAAAATATATTTCATGTGTGTAAGCAGCCCAGAGCTGATTTGGCAGCTCTGCTCCACAATGTCCTTAAAGAACCCAAACCCTTCCAGCCACAGTTCCACAGTACCTGTGGTGCAGTCCTCATCTCACCGTCAGGAGGGGGCTCTAGCCAGCACATCCACATCCCACGCACAAGGACAGAGGAAGGGGAGGAAGAAGAGGGCACTCCCTCCTCACAAGGAGCTTGGCAGGTGCTATGCAAGTACTTCCACAGTTACCCCAGTGTCTACAGCTGTACCGTTCAACGCAGGGCTACTAGCCACATGTAACTCTTTAAACTCAAAGTAACTAAAACTAACGAAAAGTAAACATTCTTTCCTTAAAGACTCCAGCCACATTTCAAGTGTTCAGTAGCCTTGTATGACTAGTGGCTACTGTACCAGACAATTCCATCATCACAGAAAGTTCTCCTGGACAGTTCTGGTCTAGAGCCCAAAAATGGCCACACCTACTTCAAGAGGGACTACGATATAGAGTCCTTGTGGTGGGGAGCCATGAACCCAAATAAAATCATCCAGTCGCTTCCTGAAGAAGAAGGCAGTATGTTGGGGGAGGAGGGAAGTGCAGCCTCTCAAACATTTTCCTGAAATCTCAAAGGTGTCACCTCCACAGAGATAATCCTCAAATACAGGCTTTTAAACTTTTCATACGTTCCTTACATAAAAATGGCCCCCTTGAAATGCCAAATGTCATGGGTCAAATTCTGTCCTCATCTCATCCCCCCAGATTCTTATGTTGCACTCCTAACCCCTCAGGACCTCAGAATCAGGTCTGATATAGAAATAGGGTCATTGCAGACATAATTTGTTGAGATGAGGTCATAATCCAGTAGGGTTGACCTTAAATCCAAAGTAACTTGTATTCTAATACACGGCGGAATGTAGACACAGAGACTCACACACAGGGAGAACAAGAATGCCACATAAGTAAAAAGGCAGAGTCAGAAGTGATGCACCTACAAGCCAAGGAACAGCAGAGAGAGCCAGAAAACCACCAGGAGCCAGGACTGGTGGAGAAACAGATTCTCCTTCACAGCCCTCCAAAGGAACCAAGTCTGCCAACACCTGGATCTTGGACTTCTAGCCTCTCGAACTGTGAAACAATCAATTTCTGCTGTGGAACCCCCCCAGTCTTCCGGCCACCTTAGCACACCAATACACTGCCTAGGATGACTGGCATATGAAACAGGAGCTCATGGAGGCTCCCTCTCCTTTTCTGCCCCTTCAGCTCTCTGTTCCAGAGTGGACAGGCAAACAAGCCATGCAGTGCATCTGTAGAGTGCAGCTGACTCCTACTTCAGTATCCTGGACACTGTCATGCTTTGCAGTAATGCATACATCTGGGAGTGGTGTTCTGACTCCTCACATGTTCCATACTGTTACATTTAAAAAACAAAAGTGAAACTTTAAAAAGATCCTATGCTTGTTCTAGGATCAAAAAAAAAAAAAAAAAAAAAAAAAAGCCGGAGAAAAGTTATGAGACTGGGATTCCAAAGATGACCAAAAATCATGGCCACAAACAACAGAAAGAAGGGAAATACCCTGGGAAAAGGAAGGAGGAAAAAGCTTTCACTGAGAGTAAGAAACAGCCTTTGGAGTTCACACCGGGAGAAACCCTGGAGTAGCAGAGACCTGCTTTACCTCTGTCCTCTCCCTGGAAGGTACATGTACACCCAAAGCTGGGTCACCTTCCTCCATCTGCCCTTCGGGGAGCAAGCTGGCCACAGAACCAATCGCAATCCAGCCACCAAGTGGCTGGTAAAAAGAAATGTGAAAAGGGAGCATCTTACTGTCCTACTGTCAAGGCTATAATGGGGCCAGGTGCAGTGGCCCACACCTATAATTCCAGCACTTTGGGAAGTCAAGGCAGGAAGATCACATGAGACTAGGAGTTCAAGACCATCCTCGACAATATAGTGAGAACCCATCTCTACAAAATAATTTTTAAAAAATTAGTCAGGCATGATAGCACGTGCCTGTGGTCCCAGCTACTTAGGAGGCTGATGTGGAGAATCCCTTGAGCCCAGGAGTTCAAGGCTACAGTGAGCTATGATCCAACCACTTCACTCCAGCCTGCATGACAAAGCGAGACCCTGTCTCAGAAACAAACAAAAAGACTATCAGGGGATGAAAAGGCAGCAGGAAAAGGTGTGCCAGGTACAGCAAGTAACTGAGTCCATGATTCTACAGAAAGATCACTCTACACATGGTGAGAGGGTTTTGCTGATTTAAAATACAGTACTTCGGGTCTATTTAGGGCCTCTAAAGAATTTACTAGGCCAGTCACAGTGGCTCATGCCTGTAATCCTAGCACTTTGGGAGGCCGAGGTGGGCAGATCATGAGGTTAGGAGTTCAAGATCAGTCTGGCCAACATAGTGAAACCCCATCTCTACTAAAAATACAAAAATTAGCTGGGCATGGTGGTGCATGCCTGTAGTCCCAGCTACTTGGGAGGCTGAGGCAGGAGAATTGCTTGAGCCTGGGAGGCGGAGGTTGCAGTGAGCCGAGATCTCGCCACTGCACTCCAGCTTGGGCAAGAGAGCGAGACTTCTTCTCAAGAAAAAAAAAACGAAGAATTTAGTAGGTTGACAAAAATTTACATACCTGAAAATAACTGAATTATATCCATGTTTTTGAAGGATATCGTCATTAGACATAGAATTCCACGTTGGCGGAATTCTCCTAGGACTTCAAAAAGATCATGTCATTGTCTTCTGGATTCCATTGTTTCTGTTGAGAAATCAACTGAAAATCTTATTGTTGCTTCTTTGAAGATCATATGTCTTTTTTTTTTTCTGGCCGTGCTAGCATTTTTTCTCTTTGCCTTTGATTTTCAGCTATTTGACCATAATGTTCCTAAATATAGTGTTCTTTGTGTTTATCTTGTAAACATTTGTACTTTTCCCAAATTTCTGCTTAATGTCTTTTATCAATTTTGGAAATTTTCAAGGATCATCTCTTCAGACATTGCCTTTAACCCCCTATTCTCTCCTCTTTTTCTGGGACTCCACTTCCACATTAGGTTATATTCACCATGTCCATTTGTCTCATAGGCTTGTTTCTGTATTTTCCATCTTTTGTCTCTCTTTGACTCAGTTTGGATATTTTATTCTGTATTTTCACTACCTTTCACCTGTGCCTAATCTAATCCTAATTTTAAATCATTTTAAAATTTTAGCTATTTTACAGTCTTATAATTTCCAGTAACTGATATCAAAATTCTCAGCCTTGTCTTCAATTCCTTTACCATATTAATCATAGTTATTTTAAAGCAAATATCTCTCAATTCCTTTTTCTAGATGCCCTTATATCTGTTTCTATTATCTGCATTTTCTCTTGGTTTTTGGTCACTGATTTACCATCTCTTCTATGCCTGGCTAATGGTGATTATCTTCTGCCAAGTACATATCCTAGGGGCACTAGCAATCCCATCCCACATTAATCTAATCAGTAATTGAGATGAGTGAAGCTGGTCTCATCTCAATAGGAATAGGAAGCTACTTCCTATTCACCCTAACACCTAGGATGTGGCCTTTGGGATCCAAAAGCCTGAGGTATTTACCTCTTCCTTGGCAGGCCCTAAGCTTCAATTTAGTTGCCTCTCCCAGAGCCTGTGAGTCTTCTGAGAGCTCTGCTCTTTGATGTCTACGGCCAAGTTACACCAAAGTTCAGGTCTACGGCTGAGACACTCAGTCTTGAGGAAAAAAGTGGCCCCAAATGCAGGAATCACTGCTCTGGACCTTCTGGATCATGGAACTCCTCTTTAGAAGTCCTCTCATGACTTCAAATGGCTGGCCAGATATATGGTCCTGCTTTCTGATTGTTCTTAGCAAAAGGGTTGGCTTAAAGGGTTAGACCTATTGCCATTGGCAGATGAACTGATACACTCTTATTTCCATTATCTTATTTAACCCTTGCAACCCCTAAGAAGTACTACTTATTAAAATTATGTAGCAGAGAAGACGGAATGTTGAGAGAATTTACGTAACTTACCCAAGTTCATCAGCTAACAAAAGGCTAAGGATTTGAACCCAGTTCAATAAAACTTAGAGGTGAATTTCTTGACCACTATATATTATTCCTTTGATTTCATTCTTTATATGACATAAGTGATAGAAAGACTCAGAAAATGGCATGCTGGCGTTCAGAGCTAGAATTCTGACTTCAGACTCTCATTCCCTGGATGGTCTCTCAACTAGAGTTAAGAATTTAAATACACTTAGCTTTTGTTTTTTTCTTATGAGAAAATATATTTGAACTGCAAACAAATGACATTTTGAATACAGCCCCAGCTCAGTCAAAAATAAGATAAAAGTCTATGAACACAATCATCCTCACAGTGGCTCTGGGAAAAATATTGGGGGTGTCCAATACAGTTCTCATTTTTCAGACAAATAGGCCAAGGGCCACAAAGAACCTAGCCTCTTGTTCATTTATTCAGTCAATAAATACGTATTTACTACCTACTAAGTGCCAGATACTATTCTAGGCATTTGGAATATATTTTAATAAGTGAGCCAACTTAAAAAATAAACATAATAAGCCAATCATACAGATCTTAAACTCTGTGAGAGGAAAAACAGAACCTCATAAAATGCACTGGGAGTGCAAGGTAGGTTGCAGTATTTTAATTTTCTATAAGACTTTCTCAAATATAGTTGATAATTACTCTACCTCACTCCCACTCTATTCTTCATGAAGACATGCCTCTTTACAGGATAACTGAGCCTTTTTCTAACCTGCCATTTCAGTTTCCTAGATTCCACCACCTTTCAAGGCCCTAGGACAAAAACCTCAGCACTCAATATTCATTCTGAGTAACTAGCTTGCCTTTATGACTTGCAGGAAAACAAACACACTAATCATTCTTTTGTAACAGAATCCAGTTTTCTTCTGTGGCCTTTTTGAGCCTCAAATCTGCAGAGATATGTGGTCTAATTTTTTCAAACCTGACTTTACTTAGTTTTCACAAGACCTCTCTAAGAAGCTCTACTGAGTAATTCTTGAAAATGTATAGTCTGGTTTAGGCTTTCCCCAGTCAGTCCAAATAACATAAATCCACGTGTGATGTTTTCCCACTAATTGCGGAAAAATCTAAGTCAGAAGCCTGATTTCATGGTAATCATTCCCATTTGTTTGATGAATTTCGCAGTTATTTCAGGATACTCATGAAGCCTCTTAGATAAGAGCACACTAAGCTCTGAATAACAGCTACTAAATAATGCATTCCTGTTTTTATGTAAACAAAAGTATTATTAATTTTAATAACTCCTATAGATATTCTTAATCTACAGTTTAAGGAACAAGCATAGGTTTCTCTATAAACCGGCTTACCGACAAAAACATATGTAAGAAATAATTACACTATATATATACTTCTTTTCTGTTTTATGTCCTGAATATTCAAGAAAAATTCACTGACATTAGCCAACTACATGCTTAATCCTGCACTGATAAAGCCCTATGTCTACTTATTAAATAAGGCAGGAGTTCCACATGTCTAGTTTATTAAAATACCAGGTTTTAGCATCTTTTTCTCTTTTTATTTTAAGAATATAATATTATTCAAAATTTGTCATGTAATTGTCTCTATTTCCACCACTTTAGTATTTCACAATAACTGCCCAATAAACACTTAGGAACAAATTGACAACTCACTGACATTAGCGAGAACAGAAGAATTTCCGAGACTGTTGTGAAAGACTCCACTTAAAAAATGCAGCGGAGTAACTCTAAGAATATTAACTTTCATTTATGTAACATGATACACTGTAGCAAGCATTTTCACACACATTATTCCATGACATCCCCACAACAGTGTATTAAATCTGATAAGAAAGGCATTACAATTCCCATTGTGGTAGCTGATAAAAATTAGGCAAAGAAAACCTAAGTGACAATCAGTGGCCACACGGGTAGTAGCAAGTGGTAGAACTGGACAACTGGATCTTTTCCTTTCTATTGAGAATAACTTAAAGTTTAAGCAAGGGATTGCAATGGATTCAGCCCAAGACCAGACTCCTTTAATCATTACGGGGCAGCCATGCATGTTTGGCCTCTCTTTCTCATCCGTCAGACAGGAATATGATTGCTTCTTTCACAGCATTGTTATAAAAATTAAATCAGATAAAGCACATGCAGCGCCTAACTAATGGGTAAATAATCTATGCAAATCAATCCAATTTAATTTCCAATTTTAAATTAAATTTTACTTTCAAGAGAAATGACTGACAATTTTCTAAATTGAGGCTTACCACAATCTATCCTGGCTATTTCTCATACTTCTGGCTGGTAGGATTCAAGTACACTCTGGAGTCTGTGTTCAGAGCCAGAACTCTGATTTGCTACGCAAAATTCCAGAGTCTTCTTCAAACCAACGGAGTTATATATTCATTTATTTTTTACTTTTTTGCAGAGACGGGGGTCTCTCCCATGTTATCCAAGCTGGTCTCGAATTCCCGAGTTCAAGTGATCCTCCCATCTCAGCCTGCCAAAGCGGTGGGATTACAAGTGTGAACCACTGTGCCCAGATAAGAGTTCCTTAAAAAGATAAAACTGCATTTCTGAAATATGCATCCTTTAATCCACCCAATTTCCTGGCACTATAAATAAAAACGATTACCAGATGGCTGGCTGAATGACTGGAGGAATGGGAGGGAGGATACTTGTGAACGGATAGGAAAAATCCAGTGCATCAACTATTTTACACAATCAGATCGAAGAAAATCCCAGGAGCCTAGTCACCATAAAAGAAAATGAACTGAAAACCCATTTTTTTTTTGGCATCCATTTATCCAAAATTGTGTGTTGGACTACTTTTTAAAGTTGTTAGAAACTGTCAACATATTTTTTAGTCACTGTAACTGAAAATAATTCTACTTTAAATGTATATAATGCCTTAAAAATAGGAAGATAAAAATTCTACATAGAATTCCTTCCACTGTGCTACCATATACCACCTTTTCCCAAGTAATTCCAATGTTTAAATATCTGAATATATCTATCATACACCCACATCTTGTCTTCCTTCAAACTCCAGGAAATTTCAGTGGGGGAACAACATGTTAATGGCATAGGTAATTAGGTTCTAATAGATGTCATATTTTTTACAGGACTGGGAGGAATGGAAGGTGGCACATCAGAATAACAATAGCTCTTGATGAATGTGTGCACAGCCATTCCCATAAAACAGGAATTTTCCTGCAGGAAAACTTCCTCCCCTGGGATCTTCAATTTGATGAAAGCAATTACAAGAAAAAAAGGCTGATTTGCCCTGCATCTGCTGAGGCGAAGCCAGTGCTAAGGTTTCACTTATACTAAAGAAATTCTTGGTTTCCTCCAGAATAGAACACCCTGAAATATGAAAGGAATCTCATCAGAGGGACAGGCACCTTACCGAGATGAAAACTCCTTAAGATTTATTTGCCCAGCCTTAAAGGTTAGACAACTTATTAACAGTTGTAACAGTTTTGTCAAAAATGAACACCTTCAGAGCTTCACAGAAGCCATACCTATGTGTTTTCATTAACTGAAAATATTAGTGACCAACAAATACAAAGTTTCATTAAAAATCGTCAAGAAAAACCAGGCTTGGGAAGATAAATTCCTCGATGCCCATGTTTTAAAAATGATCCTGTCTGTGGATGAAACCACAAGTCATTTGGGCCACTGCTCAGCCGAAAAGACAAATGTTTCAGAGTAGAAGCCACTCTCCTCCCGCCTCAATGAAACCACATGCCACCTTCTGACCACAGACCCAGGTGGCCGCCTACCACCTTGCATTCTCAGGAGCAGTGCCCGCCTGTGCACAACACATGAAAGAGCATGTTCATGGAACACCTACTGTATGGCCACCACTATGTTAAAAATTTTTCAGAAGGTTTCTCATTTTCAACTCAGAACAAAGAGTTATACACATTACGACTGTTTACCCATTATAAAAATGGAGGCTCAGAAAACTTAGCATTTGCTTCAGTACACACAGCCAAGCAGCTAAACTCCAAGAATTTACATGACACACTCACCACGGAGGAAAGAAAGCACTTTCATCTGAGGAATGTGAGCCCTTACAAACTGTGAGGCCCAGAGAAGCATTAAAACAAGACCTCAATCATGCCCTCCCCCGCCGCTTCAGCTATGTATTCATCTCTCAAAGCAGCTTCCTGTTGCCACAAGTAGCCATAAATTAATCTAATAATGCCACACTGTACATTATAACCCATACCGTATAGCATAACTATGTATAGCCAATCTATGCATAGTTAATCAATGTTATTTCCATAACTAATCAATGTTATTTCTGTAAACCAATGAGGATTCCTGACAAACAACTGTGCATCTGCCCACTCTATCTCCTTTTTCTGCCTTTAAAAATCCACTGTGGCCTGGCTCCATGGCTCACAACTGTAATTCCAACATTTTGGGAGGCCTAGACAGGAGGATCACTTGAGGCCAGGAATTTGAGACTGGCCTGGGAAATATAGCAAGATCCTATCTCTACATAAATTTTTAAAAATTAGCCAGAAGTGGTAGCACATGCTTGGAGTCCCAGCTACTAGAGAGGCTGAAGCAGGAGGATCATTTCAGCCCAGGAGTTTCAGGCTGCAGTGACCTATAATCAGACCGCTGCAATCCAGCCTGGTGACAGAGCGCGATCCCATCTCTAAAAATAAAATGAAATGAAATAAATCCACTTGCAACTGCTGCTAAACAGAGCGTATATTCGGGGCAACTTGCATTTATGCACCCAGGTGGCAATCCTCAAACTTGACCCCAGTAAACTCTTTACTTACATTAATTTTGCTTCAGTTTCCTCCTTTTAGGTCAATCTCACTACTCTATACTGATTCTTCTGCAATAAAACCTACTACAATTCAGGAGGATCACAGGCCTGCTTCAAGCTTGGAGCTGAGGGGTAGGGTAGAGTGGGCAGGACCAACCAATGCCCTCAAGCCATGGGAGCAGCCCAGTTCAGCAGAACTTCCTCTGAAGATAGAAATGCTCAGTATTGTTCCATACGGTCCCCACCAGTCACATGCAGCTAATGCCACTGAGGAACTACGCTTTTGCTTAATTTTGTGAGTTTAAATTTAAACAGCACAATGTGGCTAATGGAGACTGTAATGGACAGTGCAGCCTTGCAGTTTAAGTAGAGACAAAAGATATTTTCTCTTGTCAATACAGAACAGGAAACACAAAGTGGTAAATACTCTAAGAGACATATAGATGGAGCCACTTTCCTTAAATGTTCAAGGAAAAGACATTACCTATAGCTGTAGAAAATCAAAGATGATGCAACCCCACCAGCATAGGTGATAGAACCAGAAGCGTTTTCTAAGCAGCAAGAGACGCAGAAGCAAAGGCAAGGAGACTGTGTAAGCCCCAAGGAGCAGGCCCATAAGACAGTAATGAGCAGAACATGGCAAGACAACGGATAAGAGACAAACTAGACAAACTAGGAAAATCCAGTGACTCGCAAGGTGCCTGCTGTATCCACTCCCCACTCATCCTCAAGTTGAAGAGTGGGAAAGCAGAAGGCAAATGGTTGGTGCAAAAGTCATCGCAGTTTTTGCATTGTTGAAATTTTCTGTGTGATATTGGAATACAGTTTTAAACAAATATGGTTATGTTATACATCATTTTAATGCGCATTTCTCGCTTTATGTTGTCATGCTAATGAGTTACTACTTGCTGTTTTTATGGAAATGATGCTAGACAGAAAGCAAATTTGAGCAATTTTCTTATTCGAGTTCAAAATGGGTCGTAAAGCAGCAGAGACAACTTACAACATCAACAACGCATTTGTCCCAGGAACTGCTAATGAACGTACAGTGTAGTGGTGGTTCAACAAGTTTTGCAAAGGAGACCAGAGCCTTGAAGATTTGGAGCATAGTGGCTGGCCATCAGAAGTTGACAACAACCAACTGAAAGCAATCATCAAAGCTGATTCTCTTACAACCACATGAGAAGCTGTCAAAGAACTCAACGTCGACCATCCTACCGTGGCTTGGCATTTGAAGCAAATTGGAAAGGTGAAAAAGCTCGGTAAGTGGATGCCTCATGAGCTGAGTGAAAATTTAAAAAAAAATTCACTGAGCTCATGGTCATTTTTGAGTGCCATCTTCTCTTATTCTACACAACAACAATGAACCATTTCTCGATCAGATTGTGATGTGCGACGAGAAAAGTGGATTTTATATGACCATCGGCGATGACCAGCTCAGTGGCTAGACCAAGAAGAAGCTCCAAAGCACTTCCCAAAGTCAAACTTGCACCAAAAATGATCATGGTCACTGTTTGCAGTGTGCTGCCAGTCTGATCCATTACAGCTTTCTGAATCCTGGCGAAACCATTCTATCTGAGGAATATGCTCAGGAAATCGATGAGATGCACCAAAAACTGCAACACCTGCAGCCGGCATTGGTCAACAGAAAGGGTCCAATTCTTCTCCACAATAACACCTGAGTGCATGTCACACAACCAATGCTTCAAAAGTTGAACGAACTGGGTTTTGTCTCATCCAATATATTCACCTGACCTCTCGCCAAGTGGCCTCCACTTCTTCAAGTATCTAAGCAACTTTTTGCAGGGAAAGCGCTTCCACGACCAGTAGAATGCAGAAAATGCTTTCCAAGAGTTCGCTGAGTCCCGAAGCATGGATTTTTATGCTACAGGAATAAACAAACTTATTTCTTGTTGGCAAAAATGTGTTGATTGCAATGGTTCCTATTTTGATTAATAAAGGTATATTGGAGCCTAGTTACAATGATTTAAAAATCATGGTCCAGAACTGCAATTACTTTTGCACCAACCTAATATAATCAAAAGAAAGGTGGCTTTATCAAAGGAATGAGTAATAAAACTCTATGTCTATGGAAAAAGATCACGCTAAGGGCAAAAACTATTGATAAAGCATCTTTGAGAAGCATGCATTAAGGATGGCAGCATGAAATCCAAAATATTTAATGAATGTTAAATTCATTAATCAAAGGGAAAGCTACAGTACCCTGAACTGGCCACACAAAGACAACACTGGGATATGTCAATGAGCAGCCGACAGCCACGGCCTGGGGAGAAAGAGCAGAGCCCATCGGAAACCAGGTTTCGCTTTTCAGTGTGTCTCATTGCGCCTGTGCTGAGAATGCCAGATCCTCATCGTGACTTGAGCCCACATTGGTCCCAAGGTACAGAAGACAGGGCTAGTACAGGAAACCACCACAGACAGGCCAGGAGACAAGGGGCTGGCACAGGCCCCAGCACTGAACACATAACATTCCCAAGGACCACTAGCACCGGGCCGTGGCTTCTTACCAGTCAGTCCACAGGTATTTTAACATTTTATTAGCCAGATGCACACTGGTTGAATACAAGCCCTGGAGCTTGTCTAATCTATGGGAACAAACTACACCTTATTACATGGAGCAGAGAAAAACAAACAGGTAGACTGAAGATTACAGACAGGTTTCAAATTCGCTGGCAACATTTAAAGATAAAAAAGTTTCCATTTAAAAATTCCAGAGTTGGCCAGGCATGGTGGCTCACGCCTGTAATCCCAGCACTTTGGGAGGCCGAGGCGGGTGGATCACGAGGTCAGGAGTTCAAGACCAGCCTGGCCAACATGGTGGAAGCCCGTCTCTACAAAAAATTAACTGGGCGTGGTGGCAGGCACCTGTAATCCCAGCTACTTGGGACGCTGAGGCAGGGGAACTGCTTGAACCTGGGAGGCAGAGGTTGTGTAGCAGGACGAGCCGCAGACAAAACCTCTCAGACATCAAGTTGTAGAAGGAAGGGCTTTATTCAGCTGGGAGCATCAGCAACCTACTGCCTTAAAATCCGAGCTCCCCAAGTGCACAATTTCTGTCTCTTTTAAGGGCTCACAACACTAAAGATTTCACATGAAAGTGTCGTGATTGATTTGAGCAAGCAGGGGGTATATGACAAGGGCTACATGACTGGTGGTCAGAGAGAAACAGAACAGGGCAGGGAGTTTCACAGTGCTCTTCTATACAATGTCTGGAATCTATGAATAACATGGGTTTCTAGGTTATGAGTTGATTTTTAATTACTGGGTTTAGGCCAGGCAGGCCCAGGCCTGGTTGTGGGCCTGGCGCGGGGCTGCCTGCCTTTGGTTTTACTTCCTTTTTTCTTAAAACAGGTACTGAGTATAAAACAATATGAGAGGCTCTCTCTCTTTCCTCAGTTGCAGTGGGCCAAGACCATGCCACTGCACTCCAACCTGGGTGACAGAGCGTGACTCTGTCTCAAAAAGAAATAAAAAATAAAATAAAATAAAATTCCAGGTTGGGGCTAGGTGTGGTGGCTCACGCCTATAATCCCAGCACTTTGGGAGGCCCAGACAAGTGGATCACCCAGGGTCAGGAGTTCGAGACCAGCCTGGCAAACATGTGAAACCCCATCTCTACTAAGAATACAAAAATTAGCTGGGCATGGTGGCATAAGCCTGTTATCCCAGCTACTTGGGAGGCTGAGGTGGGAGAATCGCTTGAGCCGAGGCAGAGGTTGCAGTGAGCCGAGATCACACCACTGCACTCCAGCCTAGGTGACAGAGCAAGACTCCATCTCAAAAAAAAAAAAAAAATCCAGAGTTGGACATTTATGAAAACTCAGAAGATCTGCCAAAACTGGACCTATATTCCTACTTGGAACTAAGTGGTTCTGACCCCTCTTATGCCCAGCCACTTAGTGACTAATGTCACTTGTCTCTCAGCCCTGAAGTCATGTGAGTGTTGACCAAAAAAAGCCAAACTCTATAAAATATTCAGAGAGATTTATTCTGAATCAAATGTGAGTACCATGACCTGTGACACAGCCTTCGGAGGTCCTGAGAACGTGTGCCCCAGCTAGTTAGGTTATAGCTTGGTTTTACCTATTTTAAGGAGACCAAGGGCATCAATCACTATATGTGAGGTACACATTTTAGCCAGGGTGGGGTGCGGGGAGGCCGTGCTTTCAGGTCAAAGATGGATTCAAAGACTTCCTGATTGGCAATTGGTTAAAAGACTTAAGCTTTACCTAAAGTTGAAGTCAGCAGGGGAAAAAAAAAACGCTTGGCTTTAAGATAAGGGAGATTGTGGAAGCCAAGGTTCTTGTTATGTAGGTTAGATGAGGCCTCCCAGTAGCAGGCTTCAGAAAGAAGAGATGGTAAATGCCTCTTTTAAGACCTCTAAAGGTTCCAGACTATTAGTTAATCTCTTCAGGATTGGGAAGGACTGCAAGGGGAAAGATCTAGTTATGTTAATAGAGATTCTTATAGATGAAAACAGCCATTTCAAAATATGGCAAAAGGCATATTTTAGGGTAAAATATTTCTATTTCCTTCTTTATCTGTCATGTGATGTTATACTACAGTCAGGATGGAATTTGGTACAAAGACTATGTTCTATCACTCTTAAGATCTCTGTTTTAATGTTTATTTGTTTGCTTGCTTGCTTTTGAGACACAGTCTCCCTCTGTTGGCCAGGCTGGAATGCAGTGGCACAACCTCGGCTCACTACAACTTCCACCTTCCAGATTCAAGCTATTCTCCTGCTTCAACCTCCCGAGTAGCTGGGATTATAGGTGCCACCCACCACCATGCTCAGCTAATTTTTGTATTTTCAGTATAGACGGTGTGTCACTATGTTGGCCAGGCTGGTCTCAAACTCCCGACCTCAAGTGATCTGCCTGCCTCAGCCTGTCAGCGTTGAGATTACAGGCAAGAGCCATCATGCCCAGCCAGACCTCTGTTTTAATGTTAACGATGGTCAGTTGTATATAAACTCCAATAGAGAGAAGGTACAATGAGGCATGCCTGATCCCCACTTTCTTTCATGGCCTGAACTAGTTTTTCAGGTTTCTTTGGAATCCCCTTGGCCATAAGGGGGATCCATCTGAGGAAAGAGAAAGACCCTCTCACATTGTTTTATATTGTTTTATCCTCAGTACCTGTTCTTAAAAAAAAATAAGAAGAACAATGAAGCAAAACCAAAGACAGGTAGCCCAGCCGGGTCTGCCCGGCCTAAACCCAGTAGTTAAAAATCAACTTATGATGATGTTCCTGACATTGTGTAAAAGAACATAGCGAAACTCCCAGCCCTGTTCTGTTTCTCTCTGACCACCGGTGCAGGCAACCCCTGTCACGTACCCCTTGCTTGCTCAAATCAATCACGACGCTTTCACGTGAAATCTTTAGTGGTGTGAGCCCTTAAAAGGGACAGAAATTGTGCACTTGAGGGGCTCAGATTTTAAGGCAGTAGCTTGCTGATGCTCCCAGCTGAATAAAGCCCTTCCTTCTACAATTTGGTGTCTGAGAGGTTTTGTCTGCAGCCCGTCCTGCTACACATTCAGTTGGTTGGGAGGCTTAGAATTTTATTTTTGGTTAACATGTGTGTCTGTGACCCCCGCCATGGAGTTTTATCTGTCCATACTATAAAGTGGCACTGAAGCTAAGAGAGGAGCTCAAGCTGCAGCAAAAATAAATACCCAGAGGAAGACAGGTAATTTTTTTATCCTAATGAATTTGAAAGCTTCATTCTTTAGAGAATTCACTTTTTCCCTATTATGCCAATAAGGCTACCATGGACTAATTTTAACTGAATTTAGCAATGTCACAATACCCCCTAGAACATCAATGCTAGTAGAACTTTTCAAGGAGTAGTAAAATTCCATGCCATTTGCTCCCCTCTTTTAATTAACATATGTAATAGATCTGTAGTCAGTTTCACTTCTTCCAAAACTATAACTGATAAATTTTAAATATCAACCCTACCAGAATCCAGATTTGCCTTCCCTCTCCCAAAAATGTTTATCTGTTCAAAGAATTACATGATAGCAATTCTTTAATTTAGTACTCACAAAACTAGTAGGGACTTAATTATAACATTAAACTCTTGAGTAGACATGAAATCACAATAATATAAACAGATCCCATATTTATTAGATAACCCAAAATCGAATTTCAAAGCTGAAATGTCACAGATAACAGGTGCCTGCCTGGCATTTGCACTGTGCCCTCATTTGCTTTCAAGAGAAATAATGTACCATCATGTTCCTTCTTTTGCTGTGGATCCTCCTCCACACTCCACTGCCCCTGACACACACAGATTTGGGGTGCTTGATCTCTGTCATCCTTTGGGGTACTTGAAATGAAGATTACTCATTTGCCCTCTGGACCCATTGTCCTAGTGAGCTCAGAAATGGCTTCAAGATATTTAATGCAAAGCTGCTGTGTGCCAGCTTTAATTCTGGGTGTAGGTTTGGAATATACTGAGAGTTCTGACCCCTTCCTAAGTGTGAAATGTTCAGTGTGAAAAGCTTTCATCTCTATGGCTGGTAAGGTAGTGATAGAGGCAGGAGACAGCCAAATCCCCTAAGATCAGGGAAGGATACCCAGATAATCTCCAACCTGCCTCACAAGTGTTTACACCAGATGTTTTGTGCAGATAAGGGAACCTGCACAGGGGGTTTGCCTAGTCATGCCCACAGTGGACTGGAGGCCCCCATGCACTGGGGAAAGGGGTGGAGACACTAGGAATTTGCGCCTCATGCAGGGGAGGAGCCTGGCCTCTTCAACTCTTGCATGGAGGCCCTGGTATTCAGTTTGTGAGGTAGAAACCTGCTTAAGGGAACCCTCTCTTCACTGAGAGCGTTCCTTTTGCTTAATAAATTCTGCCCTCTGATTCCTCAATGATCTAGAACCACAAATACCATTTGACCCAGCACTGGGTATATTCCCAAAGGATTATAAATCATTCTACTATGGAGACACATGCACGCGTATGTTTACTGCAGCACTATTTACAATAGCAAAGACTTGGAGCCAGCCCAAATGCCTATCAATGATAGACTGGATAAAGAAAATGTGGCACATACATACCATGGAATACTATGGAGCCATAACAAATAATGAGATCATGTCCTTTGCAGGGACATAGATGAAGCTGGAAGCCATCATTCTCAGCAAACTAACACAGGAACAGAAAACCAAACATCGCGTGTTCTCACTCATAAGTGGGAGTTGAACAATGAGAACACATGGAAACCAAGGAGGGGAACAACACACACCAGGGCCTGTTGGAGGGTGAGGGGCAAGGGAAAAGAGAGCATTTGNCTGATTCCTCAATGATCTAGAACCACAAATACCATTTGACCCAGCACTGGGTATATTCCCAAAGGATTATAAATCATTCTACTATGGAGACACATGCACGCGTATGTTTACTGCAGCACTATTTACAATAGCAAAGACTTGGAGCCAGCCCAAATGCCTATCAATGATAGACTGGATAAAGAAAATGTGGCACATACATACCATGGAATACTATGGAGCCATAACAAATAATGAGATCATGTCCTTTGCAGGGACATAGATGAAGCTGGAAGCCATCATTCTCAGCAAACTAACACAGGAACAGAAAACCAAACATCGCGTGTTCTCACTCATAAGTGGGAGTTGAACAATGAGAACACATGGAAACCAAGGAGGGGAACAACACACACCAGGGCCTATTGGAGGGTGAGGGGCAAGGGAAAAGAGAGCATTAGGACAAATACCTAATGCATGCGGGGCTTAAAACCTAGATGACCGGTTAATGGGTACAGCAAACCACCATGGCACACGTACACCTATGTAACAAACCTGCACATTGTGCACATGTATCCCGGAACTTAAAGTAAAATACAAAATAAGTTAAATAAATAAATAAATAAATTCCATCCTCCTCACCCTTTAATGTGTCTACGTGCCTAATTTTCCTGGTCATGAGACAAAAACCCAGATTGAGCTGAACTAAAGAGCAAAAATCCTGCATCAGGATGTCTAGCCTATATTGTAGTGCAATGTTTCCTAAACATGTGACGCTGGCTGCATAGGGAGCCCTGGAAAAACTTTGCTGGAAAAGAACCTCCAAATAAACATAGGGATTCTTATTCTGTGGTTCAGTTATGGGGCTCAAGAGTCCATATCGTGAGGCTAGGCACAGTGGCTCGCAGATGAAATCTCAGCACTTTTGGAAGCCAAGGTGGGAGGACCACTTGAGACCAGGAGTTCAAGACCAGCCTGGGCAATAGTGAGACTCCGTCCCTACAACAATTTCAAAAATTAGCCAGGCATGGGGGTGCATACCTGTAGTTCCAGCTACTCACGAGACCAAGGTGGGAGGATCACTTGAGACCAGAAGGCAGATACGGCAGTGAGCTATGATCATGTCATTGTACTCCAGCCTGAGCAACAACACAGCAAGACCCTATCTCTAAAAAAAAAAATTTTTTTAATAAAAAATCAAATATTCTAATTTCTTAAGATCAAATAAACACAATCCTGATTTCAGCTGGACTCCTGGCTGCCCAGAATACAGACTGAATATTCCAGTCTTCCTTGAAGCAGTAAGTATTCTCATAACTAAGTTCTGACCAATGAAAATGAAATGGAAGTGGAAGTATTGTGTGGCTGCTTAAGACACCACCTTCGAAGCCACCTCATACTGGTCCTTCCCCTCGCCCTACTGTTCATTACTCACCCCTTCAGGCTAGCTAAGGATGTGATGGCCAGGGCCGGGGAAGGTATGTTGAACCTTCAGTTGCCACATTAGGAAGAGAGAGAAGGCAAAGAGGAATCTGTGTACTCCTTTTCCTTGAAAGAAAAATAAATTCTACTTGCTTACACCATTCTTATTTTGTGTTTTCCATCTTGGGCTGGATCAAATCCTAACTAAAGACATAAGTTCTTATACCAATAATTTCTATCAAGACATTAGAAAATGTTTTCTTATTGAATTTTCTTGCTCTCCAAAAAGAAAACTTAATTTTTTCTTGCTTCTGCAGATGTACAAATTATCCAAGATGGCAACACATAACAATTTGATCAGCAAAGTTCATGAATAAATTTTTTATCAGTTCTCTAATGTTAGTAGGCTGGAGAAGAGCAAGAACAGAGAGTGAGCTCCTTTCCCTTACTTTCCCCATTTATTTCCTCTTGTAACTCAAAATTGATGGTATCAAGTTTTAAGGGTCTGTTATATTATTTCGTGCCACGGTTATCTTCCCCTCTCCCTTAATCCTAAAAGATACTGATAAGACATAAGTTTCAGAGAATCCACATAAAATCTGTACGTAAAGAAACATGGTAGGATCAAAGAAAAGCTATTCCGGGAGTCAGAAATCCTGCATGTTTACCCCAGCACTATTGCAGGTAACTTAGATGGCCTTGTTATAACAGTCATATACCTCTTAGAGCTCAGTTTCCTTAGCTGTAAATTAAAGGATTAAATTAGATCTTCAGGTGCCCTTCTAACTCTACCATTCTATGGCCCTAAAATGATACCTCTTAAAATGTCTGAAAGTACTCCAAATTAATACTTGCAATACCAACCAAGCTTATTTCAATTGAGTACGTCTACATTCAAGGATAAGATAATATTTTATACCATTGCATCCTAAGAATATTTTTCCATTGCTATAGTACTAAACTGATATTCATTATTACCAGTAAGAACAAAACTTGGGGGACATTAAGAACCATAAAGTCTTTGAGAGGAATTTACTGGATATTGAACGTTTTAGAACAAGTTTCAAAATCTTAAATTGATAAACAGAGAGCAACAACTTAATGAAGAAGTGCTGTTCTCTTTCAGTGTGTAAACCCGGTAAGATATAAGTTGTTAAATACAATTTAATTCACTCTGGAGTACAGTTAAATAGATATGATGGATGGCAGGTTATCTTGATCGTTCTCATCGGTTAAATTGTGATAGATGAGGGATGTTCGCTGCTGAATTTTCAGGCAGAATCTGTGTTTGAACTCCCTGTCTTTATCAAGAGCTTCCAATCAACAATTGTTCTAAATCCATCTCCATCAGATCAATGTGACACTCTGCAATTATGATAAAGGGGAAGGCCAGAAACCTTACAGAGTAAGTCCCTCGGTATTGTGTGTGATGTGAAGTGCAATCAACATGTCAAGGAAACAAAACTGTCTCAACAAATCTGCAGTATTTTGGACTTCGAAGTAAGCTTTTTAATCATCCCTCTCCTCAGTGCAGGAAAAATGTTTCTGGATCCATAATTACTTGCCTTTAGGGAAAGAATTTACTATGAGGCACTGGTATAGAAATTTCATACTTCATGTTTCTGAGCAATACAATCACAGATAAATGACTTTTAATTACCTGTTCTAAATTTGAATGAAGAGTGATACAAACCAGCTAAACTGTGGATAATCCAAGAATAATCATTTGGCCTTTAGGTAACAATACAGGTGTCTGTTGACTGCTGACTGCAATCAGCGCATTTATGTTTCTAATTATGTGTGGTTTAAGGTAATATAGACACTTCTCTGCTGCCTCATGAAAACACTAATTCATAACTTGAGGAGGAACCGTAGGAGCTCTAAAAGTAAAGGAAGACATCTTTAGGGGTAACATAGAAATGACTGCCATTAAATATTAAAACAGTGTCAGACAACAATTTATGCACCAAATTTCTAAATAAATAAGCATCCACTACATAACAGAGAAAAAGTGAATGTGACATAGTTCATTTTCAGCATCAATCATCCTATGGTGACATCCTCTCAAGAATCTAGAATTAAAGATTCGTTAATGGTGTCATGCATTTTAGTATGTTTACAGGCCACTTTCATTTACAAGGGTTCATTTTGGCCCTTATAAAACTGGTTTGATTACATAAGTGCCAAATGTTAATCGTAACAGAACCCAAGGACAGTGTTACAGTGAGGCTCTAGGTGTAACAGATTCAGAGCCAAAGCAGAATTTTTTCCATAAATATTTGATACTTGAAAGGTATTTCATATAAGCCTGAAAGTACATGTAGGTATATTTTTCAATCATGAATACACTAGAGACAACTTCGACAACACGGAATGTACAAAAGCTTTAATTCATTATTTTATCATTAAGATAAAAATGAGACTAAGATTTAAATTTATGTTGGCTTTAGATGGTTCTATATGATTAGTTTTTTTAATCCTTCAAGTTAAAAGTATCCTAAAGGCCGGGCGCGGTGGCTCAAGCCTGTAATCCCAGCACTTTGGGAGGCCGAGACGGGCGGATCACGAGGTCAGGAGATCGAGACCATCCTGGCTAACATGGTGAAACCCCATCTCTACTAAAATACAAAACCTAGCCGGGCGAGGTGGCGGGCGCCTGTAGTCCCAGCTACTTGGGAGGCTGAGGCAGGAGAATGGCGTGAACCCGGGAGGCGGAGCTTGCAGTGAGCTGAGATCCGGCCACTGCACTCCAGCCTGGGCGGCAGAGCCAAACTCCGTCTCAAAAAAAAAAATCCTAAAAAAATATAAGTAACTGAGGATAATAACTGAAGTAATAAATTCAACTGTGTGCTTTGAAATGATAAGGACAAAACACCTACCAGTGGCTCTAGAACTGACAATATGGCAAGTAAAGCTAAGAGCCCCAAGGCCATTTTTAATTGCACTACTTACATGAATGTTACCATTTCCATTTGACATCAACTCTACCTTGACTATATTCTTCTAAATCTTCTGGGGTTTTTTTTTCAGCCTTACTATAAAATAAATGCTATTTTAAATACAATGGAAGTTCTGTCTGTAGCAGAAAATTAAAAGAGCCAGAAAGAGAGAATATTCCACTCAAAGACCAGCCTAAGGCATGACTGTATCATCTATCTTGAGAAGATCATCCATTTCACTACCTAGAAGGGGGTTCCATAAGCCCTGAATCAGGGTCACACAACACCCGTGCCAAATCCTTGGGGAAAATAAAGTTAAGCCATAAGTGAGGACCATTTCTTTATCACCTTGACGTACAACAAAGGCCAAGCCATTCCATTCAGGAACACCTCACATAAAAAGTTGGAGGGGGCCAGTGTGGTGGCTCACATCTATAATCCCAGCATTTTGAGAGGCTGAGGCAGGAGGACATTTGAGCCCACGAGTTTGAGACCAGCCAAAGTAACAAAGCTAGATCTTGTCTCTACAAAAAATTTAAAAATTAGCCCAGTGTGGTGGTACACAACTGTGGTCCCAGCTACTCAGGAGGCTGAGGCAGGAGGATTGCCTGAGGCCAGGAATTCAAGACTGCAGTGGGCCTGCACTCAAGCCTTGACAATGGAGAGAAACTGCATCTCAAAAAAAAAAAAAAAAAGGTTGGAGGAAAATTAATTTTCCAAAAAAAAGTAATAATTAGATTATTGATGATCCTTCATTTTAATTATAAAACTACATTTACATTGAAGTAGAGTTTACAAGTAGTCTAGGACACAGATCAATTATTTCTGTTCCTATCAATTACAGTAAAGAAATGCTGCTGATAGAGGCAGGAGGCAGACAAATGCCTAGGCAGATAGGGAAGGGTCCCTGGTGAAATCTCGCCTTCAAGCCTAAAACAGCCTGAAGGCTGGAAGACTGGACTGCTGGTCCCAGATGAAGCCCATGACCCAAAGGGAGAATGTCTGCCCCAGTTTGCCTGCCCCAGTTGATTCTTTCTGAATAACGCCTTTTAACCAATGGAATGTTGCCTTTCCAATACTACCAATGGCTTGCCTGGGCATGCCCACACGTGCACTGAGGGAATTGGGTGGAGCCACCAGGAATTTGCAGCTTATACAGGGGAAGAGCATGGCCTCTTCAGCTCGTGTATGGTGGCCCTGGTATTCAATTTGTGAGGTGGAAACCTTCTTGCAGGACTCCTTTCTTTGCTGAGAGCTTTCCTTTCGGTTAATAAATTCCGCCCTCCTTACCCTTCAATGTGTCCATGTGCCTTATTCTTCCTGGTCATGAGATAAGAACCCAGATTTAGCTGAACTAAGAAGTCAAAATCCTGCATCACTGCTATTTTGGATTTTAAATCATTATACAAAGCCAGAATTAAATATACTGAAATACTGTTAAGTATGAATCAGAAGTCACATTGTTAAATAACAAATATCTGAACGTTACTTATAATTTCCTATTACAGCACAGAATAAGTAAAACTTGAAGAATTTGGGGAAGTCTTCAAAGAACAGGCCGGAGACCAGAGACAAGAAGAATTGGGTCCTAATCCCAAATTTGTAATTCATACTTACTGATTCTGTGACCTTGGGCAAATTACCATAAACTGTGATGTCCTTGATTTTAGTGCTACAGAAATGATTATAATACTACAGTTCTATTTCGGGGATTACATGAGATAACATTTGTAAAGCACCTGGCCTAGTGCCTGGCACACAGGAGATGATCCCAAGTAATAGATGTTTTTCAAACACTTAACATAATTCTTTGGGGTTAAATTTCTCACATTTGGACTTGCTGCAAAATTGCAAACGTTTAACACAGCACACAGGAAAACCTATTTATCCATTCTCAAGGTATTCCAGAAATAAAAGCCAAACACATATTCACTTTCCCACATCCAAATTTGGGAGAAAAGATAATTTGGCTGTTTATTTCAACTTTTATGTCTGCAAAACAGCTTTCCAACATAAATCCAAATTTGACATGCCATTGGCTTGCCACAAAAAAATCAGTTACTTGGCTGTCTCTCAAAAGATTTTACTAAATACAGCTGTGAAACTTAATGACAAAAAAAGTGGGAATGCACAACTAAGCAAAAATTTATCTGAGTATATACACTTAAAATCATTAATGATTAATACTAGAGACAACATATTTTCCTTATAAGCCAAAATAATTCAATGAAGAAATAAAGCAGCCTTTCAAGGTTAAAGGCATCTGCTTGATGAAAAAATAAACTGAAAAGATAATGCATGTGTACACAAAATACTGACCTTTTCTCCTAAGGATCTTGGCAGATAACAAAATTAGAGCTGAAAGAAGCTGGTCTCATGGGTTACTCAGTCGTGGTCCGTCCATTCAAGAGCCCCTTCTTAAAATATCCCTATTAGTCACCCAGCCTCTACTTAAATGCTGTTGGTGACAGGGAAGTCACTACTTTTCAAATCACCCATTCCATTATTTCACAGCTCTGACAGGAGGTACTTCACTAAAAATAAAACCACCAAGAAACTTCAAAGAACAACAAAACAATAGAAGTTTGTCTTACCACTGAATTATATAAAATGAGTTAACTAAAAAGCCCAGGTCTTTTCTATGAACTGCTGTCAAAGCTGATATCCTCTATTTTTCACTTATGCACTTTCTCTGACTTTGATCTATTATTCCATGGAATATAACAACAGTTCATTGATTTGCAAAATAGTAACAGAGTTGCGTTAAAAAGTCATGAAATCTTAAGTTGAATAAATAGAAAAGCAGTATCAAGTTCAAAGGAGCTGATACCCTCAGTGTACCGAAAACAGGGAAGTCACATTACAGTCCAATTTGGAACACCATTCTGCAATAAGGCACAATGGTATATCAACCGACTTCCCAAGAATGGTCATTTTCACTCTTGAGAGATTGAGAGATGGCAAAATATGAGACTCAACTGAGGAACTAGGCATATTTAGTTTGGTTAGTAGTTGAGAAGGGAGGTAAAGATACATCATTCATTTATTCATAAACCTCTACTGAACACCTTCCGGGTACCAGAAGTATGCAAGTAAAAGATTAATAATCCTATAATAGCTTAATAATTAAATATAAAATGATATTACCAACAACCCACAGGATACGAGAATGTATTTGTAAATCATATTATCTGATAAGCGACTTTTAACCAGAATCTATAAAGAAATCTTAAAACTCAATAAGAAATGACCCAATTAAAATGAGCAAAGGATCTAAAAGATGTGAAAACGTTTTTGAAAGAAGATATGCAAATGACCACCATGAACAAAAAAAGATGTTCATCATTAGTCGTTAGAGAAACGTAACTCAGATCCACAAGTACCACAGAAGCAGGATTATTTCCCGGACCCCTTCACAGGCGGCAACTGGAGTGCATGGGAGCAGGCAGGAGCGAATCTCTCACTGACTGCTCCAACCCTCACAGGAGAGGGAGTGCATGTGAACAGGTATAGGAGCCGGGTGAGCGCTTCTGGGAACTGGCAAGAGTGAAATCTGTACCGGCCCTGCAGCAGGGTTTAGGGGACAATGCCTGTGACCCCAAGCCCCAGAGGAAGTGCAACAGTGCCCTTTTAGCTTTGCTGTCTCCGAATGGCTTAAGTGTTAACAGCTCAGTGGACGGTCAGTGTGACAACCATTTGCACCCACACTTGTAGCACCCAAGTTCTTCTCTGGCGTCCAGGAGGAATGAAGTCACAGGAACGAATTGAAGATGATAAATGCAAGGGATTTTATTCCTGGTGAAATAGGCTGTCAGCGGGAAGGGGAGATGAAAAAGGGACAGAGCGGGAAGGTAATCTTCCCATGGAGTCCGGCCATCCTGGCCAGAATCCTCTCCAAAGCAACACCATCAAACGGTCCCTCTGAGCTTAAGCTGCTTCTTTCTGACATCCAACCATAGTCCAGTTGCTTTTCCCCTCTCTGCTGGCAGAGCTCTGGGGTTTTTACAGGCACAGGATGGGGGGTGAGGGCAGGGCCATGGGTGGTATTGGAAAAGGCAACATTGGAGCAGAAAACAGGGATGTAAGTTCTCACTTTGGGCTGCAGTTCCAGGCTCTTTGGCTTGAGGATAGGGACTTCACCAGGGACCCGCCCTTTTCTGCCCAGAATTTCCCTGCCTCCTGTCCCTATCACCACCTCATACCTATTGGGGTGGCTACAACAAAAAATATGGACAATAACAAGCACTGGCAAAAATATGGAGAACGGGAACGCTCATCTATTAAGTCACTGAACTGTACGATGTGTGGATTGTATCTCAAAAAAGTTGCCTTACAAAAGGACCCCCCAAAAATGATACTCTGCACAATTTCAGTAGGGAGACCCAAACATCAATGTGTAGAAGAATGAGAAAACGAGATTTAGGGACAGGATAAATATGACAGTCCATCATTCAGATGTCCATCATTTAGATGTGGTGAATAACCAGAATGAACTGTGTCACTAGTGAAGACCCTTTGTCGCTGCCAGTTCAGGAGGAAGTTGAGTAAGTTTCTGAACTAGCTGCCATAGACGGAATGCAAATAAACCATTTGCATCTGTTGAGTCCTAGGGTCAAATACAATTGAAAATACTACCCGTCTATGTAACCGGTATGTGCGTAAAGACAAAGAGCCTGAACATTTTAATACAACACTTATTTTTCAATAAAGGGAACAACACTACTATAAGAGTAATTAGTTTAAAAGTAAAATTATGAGTCAGAGTCCCACTGTCCTATAAATTTTAAAGTTTATTTTGAATATATGAATATACCAGGAACAGTCACCAAATCTTTAATACTACTTGCTTAATCTCTGCTCATCTCTGCTAGAGTCTTCCTGCTAAATGTATTCCAGTGTATGTCCTCTGACCACTGGGAATTGTATCCATCTTATGTACCCACAATGGGGTTAAAACAATAGTAACAGGTTCACAGCTAGATTCTGAAAAAATCTTTTCAGGCAAGGTCAAGTAATTGAGCTTACGGAAAATCAGTGTTGTAGGGATAATGCCAGGTACCAGCAACCTACAGGTGTGCTAATGGTTTAAATGAATCCGCCTTCTTTTTAAGACAGTTGCTACTTGTCAAGAGCCAGGTTTTCTTGTAGGTTTGGTCTAGTTTAAATCAGGTTTTACTAGGTCCATGTTGCTGTAAATTTTTTATTTTAAATGAGAAGTGAGGAAAAGTGGTTAAAGTCATACTTTTCAACAACAGAAACGATCATGATTGTCTTTGTGTCTGTAACAGATGAAAAAGAAAACACATAAGAAAGAAGCTTTATAAATATCACACCAGTGTATACAAGAATTTTGAGACAAAAATTAGAAAAGTGTTACTACTTTCCATTCAACAAATGTACTGTGACAACTATATACAAGACACAACACCTGACCCTTGAGAATCACACTTTTCGTCCTCCAGGAGTTTACACCTCACATTTAAAAAAAACAAAAAGGAAATTACTGGAGAGTACATAGAAGATATGTGAGTGAAGTTTCCAGAAATGGCAAATCATTAGGAATTCAGAGCAGGTCACTTTTAGAGGGTGTTGGGAGCAGGGCCTGGAGGCACAGAACACTCATTTCAATTTCAATCACCGAAAGATATTTGTAAGGGAGCTTCAGAAGCAGAACTTATAACAAGGAAAAGAGTGCAAGCTGCTTATTAGGGAAATGCAGGGAGTATAGGAAGGCAAGGAGGTAACACAGGAGGAAGAGGCAGACAAAAAGGGTGCTCTCCTAGCCCGCGCCCCTAGGGGACTGGGCCTCAGAATCCCGAAGGGAAACACTGCAAGTGGCACAAGGAACATGCCTCAAAATCATGCCTCCTGAGGAATAACAGCAACAGGAGAGCCACTGGTTGAGAGCTTCTCCCAGAGAACGTGAATTCCAGCCTACAAGATGGTGGGCAGCGGAAACGTACACGGTTCTAGCGGGAAAATTCACCCTGGAACATGGAAAGATCCAGAGCACAGAGGGCAGGGGTTGGCGCTGACCATCAGTGGAGACAGACATTGCCAAATCTCTCTCCATGGAGTAGGACCCTTGGCACTCACACCAGCCAGGTACTTACGGGCTCTTTTTGCCCTCATCTTTACCAATGGAATTCATCAAGATTTTCACTTTTTCTGATCTATTAGGTTAATGGTATCTCAGTATAAACATAACAGTACTGACTCCATGTTAGAAAAAGCTTGCTTGCTTGAAAGTAATTATTGTTTTGCTTGAGTTTGTAGATTATTCACCTAATACAGCCTCAGGAAAACAGGATGTTCAAGAAAGATAAAAGAAAATACCAGCAGCTCTGGGAATGGGCTGACCAGCCTGATAAGAATAGCCTGTAGGAGGCCACAAGACTTTCACCAAGAAAAAGCAATGATTAACTGCCCACCTGATACTATGCATGTTCACAAGAATGCTTTGATCATCATTTCCCCTATTTCCCTTAAAAACTCCCGATCTAGATTCACAGCTTAGAAAGGCAGTCTTCAAATGCTAGTTCACTGAATTCCCGGAGTTGCTGGCTTCTTGAAAAAAAAACTAACTTTCCATTCAACAAAACTTGTCTCTCGAGTTTTTGGTTTTCAAGTGGCTCAGACTTGAGTTTAGTTACATAGTGACACTTTAATTTGCATTTCTCCTATTATAAGAGAACTTGAACATCTTCTCATAGGTCTAAAAGCCATTTGCGTACCAATTTACATGAACTCTCTGTCCCTGTCTTATCCCTTTGTCTCTTAAGTTTCTCCTGTGTTCTCTGATTTTTAAGAATCCTTTAATATTAGGTAGATTATCCCCTTATATATGTGTTGCAAATATTTATTCCCAGTTTATGATTTGTCTTTTGGTTTTGCTTATGGTAGTTTTCTTCATGCAACTTTTTCTTTAAAGGTTTTATGTTGTTACTGGCAAACCTGTCAATCTTTTCTTTTATTCCATCTTGGTTTTGAGTTATAGAAAAGCTTTCTTTATATCCAATTTATAAGTGAATTTGCCCACGTTTTATTTTAGTATTTATCTGGCTTCACTTTTTTTCTTGATTATTCTTTTCTTTTTTTCTACAATTAGAAGTCTGACCCATCTGGAGTTCATGATGGTGTAGAGTGTACAGTATGTGTCCTACTTCATATTTACCAAATGATTATCTAGGTGTTCCAACACAACTTATTCAAAGTCTATCTTTTCAAATAAAAAGAAACGGGCCATCAAGCCACCAAAAGACATAGAGGAACCTTAAATGCTTATTGCTCAGTGAAAGAAGCCAATCTGAAAAGACGATACACTGTATGATTCCAACAATATGACATTATGGAAAAGCCAAAACAATGGAGACAGAAAGCAGATTGCCAGGGATTCGTGGGACAAAAGGGTGAATGACCAGAGCACAGAAGATTTTTAGGGCAGTAAAACTTGTTTTCTGTATGATACTGTAATGCTAGACACACATCCTTACATACTTGTCAAAACCTATAGCATATACAATACAAACAGTGAATCCTAATGTAAACTATGGACCTTCATTAACAGTAATCTCTCAATATTGCCTATGCAATTACAACAAATACACTACACAAATTCAAGATTTTAAGAATAAAGGAAAATTGGTGGGGAGAAGGAATATATAGGAACCCTATACATTTCATACAATTATTTCTGTAAACTTGAAACTTCTTAAAAAATAAAATCAAACTAAAACAATGTAGTACTGGCATAAACACAGACAGAGTAATGAAACAGAATAGAGAGCCCAGAAGTAAACCGTGGCATATATGATTAATTTCTGACAAGGGTGTCAAAAACATTCAGTGGTAAAAGAACAGTCTTTTCAACAAACGGTACTGAATAAACTGGATATCCACACGCAAAAATAATGAATTCTCACTCTTGCCTTATATCAATCAAAAATTGATTCAAAATGTATCAAAGACCCAAATGAAAGAGCTAAAACAGTATCACTCATCATGACACTGGATTTGGCGTTGATTTCTTGGCTATGACACTAAAATCACTGGTAACAACAACAAAAATAGATAAAATGGATTATGTCAAAATATAAAACTTCTTTGTATCAAAGGTCACAATCAACAAAGTGAAAAGGCAACCTGTAGAATGAGAGAAAATACTTACAAATCATGTACCTAATAAAGAGTTAATATACAGAACATATGAGGAAGTCCTACAATTCAACATGAACAAAAATTCCAATTATAAAATAGCCAAAGGACTTGAACAGACATTTCTCCAAAGAAGGTATACAAATGGCCAAGAAGAATATAAAAAGATGCCCAACATCATTTATCATGAGGGAAATGCAAATCAAAACCCAATCAGATATCACCTTATGCCCACTGGAATAGCTACTATCAAAAAAAAAAAAAAAAAAATAGTAAGTGTTGATGATGATGTGGAGAAACTGGAACCCTTTTACACTATTGGTGAGAATGTAAAATAGTACAGTCTCTGTGGTAAACAGTATAGAAGTTTCACAAAAAGTTTAAAATAGAATTACCCTATGATCCAGCATTCCACTTGAGTATATATCAAAAAGAATTCAAAGCAGGGTCCTGAGAAATTTGAATACCCATGTTCATTGCAGAATAATTCAATCATAGCCAAAAAGTAGAAGCAACCCAAGAATCCACTGATAAATAAATGAACAGACAAAATGTGGTACATACACATACAATGGAACACTATTCAGCCTTACAAAGGAAGGAAATTCTGACATGCTATATGCATGAACCTTAAGGACATTACCCTAAGTGAAATAAGCCAGTCACAAGAAGATAAATATTGTATGATTCTCCTTATATGGGATACCTAGAGTAGTAAAAATGAGAAGGACAAAGTAGAATGATAATTTCTGGTGGCTGGGGGATGGGGAGGTGCTGGGAGTTATTTAATGGGTACAGAATCAGGTTAGCAAGGTGAAAAGTTCTGGAGAATGGTTGTATAACAATGTGGCAAAACACTAGTGAACTGTATACCTTAAAAAATAGTTAAGATGGCAAATTCTATGTAGTATGGATTTTACCACAATCAAACACAGTGTATTAATTTTTAAGTCTATCATTTCCCACTGATTTGAAAAGCCACTTTTATTACAGTGTATTTCCATGTGTTCTTGGGTCTATTTCCCGACTTTTTTCCTCTGATGACCAATTCTTATGCTAGCACCCACTATTTCATTACAGAGGCTCTAGAGTGTGGATATTGGAAAAAGCAAATTCCCCTTTCTCTTCTACTGTTAGGTTTTCCTAGATATTTTTGTATGATTGTTTTCGATGTGGATATTAGAATCAAACCATCAAGCTCAAAGTAAAACTTTGTCACTTTTATTAGTATTGAAATAAATTTATTAATTTGAAGATAGCTGATACCTTTATGATGATGGGTTGCCCTATCCAAGAACAAATTATAACTATCCATTTGTTCAAGTCTACTTGTGGGCCCTCCAGGAGAAGTTTAAGGGTTTCCTTAATTTTTTTTTTTTTTTTTTTTTTTTTGAGACGGAGTCTCACTCTGTCGCCCAGGCTGGAGTGCAGTGGCCACATCTCAGCTCACTGCAAGCTCCGCCTCCCAGGTTCACGCCATTCTCCTGCCTCAGCCTCCTGAGTAGCTGGGACTACAGGCGCCCGACACCGCGCCCGGCTAATTTTTTGTATTTTAGTAGAGACGGGGTTTCACCGTGGTCTCGATCTCCTGACCTTGTGATCCGCCCACCTTGGCCTCCCAAAGTGCTGGGAATACAGGCGTGAGCCACCGCGCCTGGCCAGGGTTTCCTTAATTTTTTAAGAGATGGGGTCTTGCTATCTCACCCAGGGTAGACTCAAACTCTTGCGATTAAGAGATCCTTCTATCTTAGTCTAACAAGTAGCTTGGACTACAGATACACACCACTACACCCGGCTTTTGACTTTTGTATGTTAATCTTATGTTCTGCTGTCTTATTTGAATTATTTTACTGTGTTCATTTTCTCAATGATTGTTTGGATTTTCTAGGTATCATTTGTAAAGAGGTAGTTTCACTTTCTTATGTGTAATTCTTAAGCCTCTATTTTTCTTTGTTTGATTTCATTGGCTATTATCTCCAATGTAATATTAAACAGCAATGAACATAGTGGGATCCTTGCCTTGTTTGGAAACTTAGCAGGAATGCCTCTCTTATTTCACCATTAAGTATTATGCTGACCTTATCTGTAGTCTAAATGTTTTATCTACACCTAATGAATTGTTTAACAATTACTATTTTATTAAGTGTTTTTTTTTTATTGTTTTCGTATTCTAAATTTAATTTAATAGTTTTTTGGGAACAGGTGGTGTTTAGTTACATGGGTAAGTTCTTCAGCGGTGATTTCTGAGATTTTGGTGTACTTGTCACCTCAGCAGTGTATGTTGTACCCAATATGTCGTCTTTTATCCCCCACACTCTCCCACCCATCCCTCCACGTCCCCAAAGTTCATTGTATCAATCTCATGCCTTTGCATCCTGATAGCTCCTACTTATAAGTTAGAACATACGGTATTTGATTTTTCATTCCTGAGTTACTTCACTTAAAATAATGGCCACGAACTCCAAATTGCTGCAAAGACCACTATTTCATTCCATTTTATGGCTGAGTTGTATTCCCAGTGTATACACAGCACATTTTCTTTATCCACTCTTTGGTTAATGGGCATTTATATTGGTTTCATATTTTTTCAATTGCAAATTATACTGCTATAAACATGCATATGCAAGTGTCTTTTCATAATGACTTCTTTTCCATTGGGTAAATACCCAGTAGTGGGATTGCCAGATCAAATGGTAGTTCTACTTTTAGTTCTTTAGAGAATCTCCATACTGTTTTCCATAGTGGTTGTACTAGTTTACATTCCCACAAGCAGTGTAAAAGAATTCCCTTTTCACCACAACCATACCAACATCTATTATTTTTTAATTTTTAAAATTATGGCCATTCTTGTATCTCATTATGGTTTTAATTTGCATTTCTCCGATAATTAGTGAGGTTGAGCATTTTTTCATATGTTTGTTTGCTGTTTGTATATCTTCTTTTAAGAATCGTCTGTTCTTGTCCTTTGCCCAGTTTTTGATAGAATTATTTCTTTCTGGCTGATTTGTTTGAGTTCCTTGTAGATTCTGGATATTAGTCCTCTGACAGATGCATAGTTTGCAAATATTTTCTCCCATTCTGTGGGTTGTCTGTTTACTGTGCTCATTATTTCTCTTGCTGTGTGTGAAGCTTTTTAGTTTAATTAGGTCCCATTTGTTTATTTTTGTTTCTGTTGCATTTGCTTTTGAGTTGTTAGTCATAAATTCTTTGCTGAGGCCAATGTCTAGAAGAGTTTTTCTGGTGTTATTTTCCAGAATGCTTATGGTTTCAGGTCTTAGATTTAAGTCTTTGATTCACACTCAGTTGATTTTTAAATAAGGTGAAAGATGAAGATCCAGTTTCATTCTTCTACACGTGGCTTGCCAGTTATCCCAGCACCATTTATTGAATAGGGTGTCCTTTCCCCACTTTATGTATTTATATGCTTTGTCAAAACTCAGTTGGCTGTACTTGGCTTTATTTCTGAGTTCTCTATTATGTTTCATTGTTCTATGTGTCATTTTTATACCAGTACCATGCCGTTTTGGTAACTAGAGACTTGCAGTATAATTTGAAGCATGGTAATGTGATGCCTCCAGATTTGTTCTTTTTGCTTAGTATTGCTTTGGCTATGCAGGCTCTTTTTTGGTTCCATATGAATTTAAATTTTTTTTTCTAACTTCTGTAAAGAATGATGATGGTATTGAAGCAGGATATTTCCCTGACCCCTTCAGGAGACTCTCAACAGGGGTGCCTTGTTTACTCAGCCCACCACTCTCAACTCCTCATGGGAGGGAGCACAAACAAACAGGTGCGGGAACTGGAGTGCACAGGCACTGGAACAGGCTAGCCACTTCAGTGACAGCGGGATCAAACTCCACTCACTCAGACTCACTGTGTTCCACCCCTTGCAGGAAGGAGCGCACAGGTGAGTGGGTGCTGGAACCAGCTGGATGCTTTAGGGCAGGCAGGAGCAAACTTCATGCAGCTCCACAGCAGCGTCCAGGCAGCATTGCCTGCAACTCCTGAAGCCTTAGAGGCTTCCGTGCTCTTTTAACGCTGCTGACCACAGACGGCTTAAGTGTTAACAGCTCAGTGGGCCCTTTGCCTTTTCACATGAGGCAGCTGCCCTCCGCCAGTGAAGGCAATGAGCTAGTGTGACAGCCTTTTGTATCTACACTCATGGACCCTAAGCTTTTGTCCAGTGTCCAAGAAAAATGAGATCACATGAATGAACTGAAGCATGATAACTGTGGGGGATGTTACTGCTGATGAAAGTGGCTCTCCACAGGAATGGGAGCCAAAAAGGGGATGGGGAAGGTAGGTAACGTTTCCCTGAAGTCCAGCCGTCTCTGACTGGATTCTTCTCCAAAGTTACGCCATCAAGCTGTCCCTCTGAAGTCAAGCTGCTTCTCTCCAACATCCAGCTGTAATCCCATCTACCAGCTGAGTCTGCGTTTTTAAAGGCAGAGGATGGAGTGGGGTGGGGCCATGGGTGGTTTAGGAAAAGGCAACATTCAAGCAGGAAAATAGGGCGGTAAGTCCTCATAGTTTCCGGCTTTTCAACTTGAGAGTGGAGTTTCGCCAGAAACCCCCTCCTTTTCTGCCTAGAATTTCTTTGCTCCCGTCCCTATCAGTTTTTTTTAATATAAAATGCTTATAATTGTTTTTGAAAACATTTAACAAACAATTTTTGAGCATGTTTAATTCCCACTTATGAGTGAGAACATGCAGTGTTTGGTTTCCTGTTCTGTGTTAGTTTGCTGAGAATGATGGTTTCCAGCTTCATCCATGTCCCTGCAAAGGACATGAACTCATCCTTTTTTATGACTGCATATTATTCCATGGTGTATATGTGCCACATTTTCTTTATCCAGTCTATCACTGATGCGCATTTGGGTTGGTTCCAAGTCTTTGCTATTGTGAACAGTGCTGCAATAAACATATGTGTGCATATGCCTTTATAGTAGAATGATTTATAATCCTTTGGGTATATACCCAGTAATGGGATTGCTGGGTCAAATGGCATTTCAAGTTTCTAGGAATTGCCACACTGTCTTCCACAATGGTTGAATTAATTTACACTCCCACCAACAGTGTAAAAGCATTCCTATTTCTCCACATTCTCTCCAGCATTTGTTATTTTCTGACTTTTTAATGATGGCCATTCTCCCTGGTGTGAGATGGTATCACATTGTGGTTTTGATTTGCATTTCTCTAATGAACACTGATGATGAGCTTTTTTTTTTTTCATGTTTGTTGGCTGCAAAAATGTCTTCTTTTGAGAAGTGTCTGTTCATATCCTTCGTCCACTTTTTGAAGGGGCTGTTTTTTTTTCTTGTAAATTTGTTTAGGTACTTTGTAGATTCTGGATATTAACCCTTTGTCAGATGGACAGACTGCAAAAATTTTCTCCCATTCTGGAGGTTGCCTGTTCACTCTGATGATAGTTTCTTTTGCTGTGCAGAAGCTCTTTAGTTTAATTAGATCCCATTTGTCAATGTTGGCTTTTGTTGCCGTTGCTTTTGGTGTTGTACGCATGAAGTCTCTGCCCGTGCCTATGTCCTGAATGGTACTGCCTAGATTTTCCTCTAGGGTTTTTACGGTTTTAGGTCTGACATTTAAGTCTTTAATCCATCTTGAGTTAATTTTTGTAAAAGGTTTTCTACATATGGCTAGCCAGTTTTCCCAACACCATTTATTAAACAGGGAATCCTTTCCCCATTGCTTGTTTTTCTTGGATTTGTCAAAGACCAGATGGTTGTAGATATGTGGAGTGATTTCTGAGGCCTCTGTTTGGTTCCTTTGGTCTACATATCTGTTTTGGTACCAGAACCATGCTGTTTTGGTTACCGTAGACTTGTATAGTTTGAAGTCAGGTAGCATGATCCCTCCAGCTTTGTTCTTTTTGCTTAGGATTGTCTTGGCTGTACAGACTATTTTTGGTTGCATATGAAATTTAAAGTAGTTTTTTCTACTACTTCTGAAGAAGGTCAATAGTAGCTTGATGGGGATAGCAGTGAATCTATAAATTACTTTGGGCAGTATGGCCATTTTCATGATATTGATTCTTCTTCCTATCCATGAGCATGGAATGTTTTTCCATTTGTTTCTGTTCTCTCTCATTTTCTTGAGCAGTGGTTTGTAGTTCTCCTTGAAGAGGTCCATCACATCACTTGTAAGATGGATTCCTAGGTATTTTATTTTCTTTGTAGCAATTGTGAATGTGAGTTCACTCATAGTTTGGCTCTCTGTTAGTCTATTATTGGTGTATAGAAATGCTTGTGATTTTTGCACACTGATTTTTAATCATGAGACTTTGCTGAAGGTGCTTATCAGCTTAAGGAGATTCTGGGTTGAGACGATGGTGTTCTCTAAATATACAATCATGTCATCTGCAAACAGAGACAATTTGACTTCCTCTCTTCCTATCTGAATATCCTTTATTTCTTTCTCTTGCCTGATTGTCCTGGCCAGAACTTCCAATGATGTGTTGAATACGAGTGTTGAGAGAGGGCATTCTTATCTTGTGCCAGTTTTCAAAGGGAATGCTTCCAGCTTTTGCCCATTCAGTGAGATATTGGCCGTGGGTTTGTCATAAATACCTCTTATTATTTTGAGATACTTTCCATCGATACCTAGTTGATTGAGAGTTTTTAGCATGAAGGGGTGTTGAATTTTGTCAAAAGCCTTTTCTGGATCTATTGAGATAATCATGTGGTTTTGTTATTGGCTCTCTTTATGTGATGGATTACGTTTATTGATTTGTGTATGTTGAACCAGCCTTGCATCCCAGGGATGAAGCCGACATGATCGTGGTGGATAAGGTTTTTGATGTGCTGCTGGATTTAATCTGTCAGTATTTTATTGAGGATTTTCGCATCGATGTTCATCAGGCATACTCGCCTGAAATTTTCTTTTTTTGTTGTTGTGTCTCTGCCAGGTTTTGGTATTAGGATGATGCCAGCCTCATAAAATGAGTTACAGAGGATTCCCTCTTTTTCTATTGTTTGGATAGTTTCAGAAGGAATGGTCTTTGTACCTCTCATAGAATTCAGCTGTAAATCCATCTGGTCCTGGACTTTTTTTGGTTGGTAGGCTATTAATTACTGCCTCAATTTCAGAATTTGTTATTTGTCTATTCAGGGATTCAACTTCTTCCTGGTTTAGTCTTGGGAGGGTGCATGTGTCCAGGAATTTATCCATTTTTTCTAGATTTTCTAGTTTATTTGCGTAGAGGTGTTTATAGTATTCTCTGATGGTAGTTTGTATTTCTGTGGGATCAGTGGTGATATCCCCTTTATAATTTTTTTTATTGTGTCTATTTGATTCTTCTCTCTTTTCTTCTTTATTAGTCTGGCTAGTGGTCTGTCTATTTTGTTTATCTGTTCAAAAAACCATCTCCTGGATTCATTTATTTTTTTCAAGTTTTTTTCGTGTCTCTGTCTCCTTCAGTTTTGCCCTGATCTTAGTTATTTCTTGTCTTCCGCTAGTTTTTTAATTTATTTGCTCTTGCTTCTCAAGTTATTTTAATTGTGATGTTAGGATGTCAANTCAGAATTTGTTATTTGTCTATTCAGGGATTCAACTTCTTCCTGGTTTAGTCTTGGGAGGGTGCATGTGTCCAGGAATTTATCCATTTTTTCTAGATTTTCTAGTTTATTTGCGTAGAGGTGTTTATAGTATTCTCTGATGGTAGTTTGTATTTCTGTGGGATCAGTGGTGATATCCCCTTTATAATTTTTTTTATTGTGTCTATTTGATTCTTCTCTCTTTTCTTCTTTATTAGTCTGGCTAGTGGTCTGTCTATTTTGTTTATCTGTTCAAAAAACCATCTCCTGGATTCATTTATTTTTTTCAAGTTTTTTTCGTGTCTCTGTCTCCTTCAGTTTTGCCCTGATCTTAGTTATTTCTTGTCTTCCGCTAGTTTTTTAATTTATTTGCTCTTGCTTCTCAAGTTATTTTAATTGTGATGTTAGGATGTCAATTTTAGATCTTTCCTGCTTTCTCTTGTGGGCATTTAGTGCTATAAATTTCCCTCTAAATACTGCTTTAGCTGTGTCCCAGAGATTCTGGTATGTTGTGTCTTTGTTCTCCTTGGTTTCAATGAACTTATTTATTTCTGCCTTAATTTCGTTATTTACCCAGTAGTCACTCAGGAGGAGGTTGTTCAGTTTCCATGTAGTTGTGCGATTTTGAGTGAGTTTTTTAATCCTGAGTTCTAATTTGATTGCACTATGGTCTGAGAGACTGTTATGATTTCCATTCTTTTGCATTTGCTGAGGAGTGTTTTACTTCCAATTATGTGGTCAATTTTACAGTAGGTACAATGTGATGCTGAGAAGAATGTGTATTCTGTTGATTTGGGTGGAGAGTTCTGTAGATGTCTATTAGGTCCACTTGGTCCAGAGCTGAGTTCAAGTACTGAATATCCTTGGTAATTTTCCATCTCATTGATCTGTCTAATATTGACAGTGGGGTGTTAAAGTCTCCCACTGTTACTGTGTGAGAGTGTAAATCTCTTTGTAGGTCTCTATGAACTTGCTTTATGGATCTGGGTGTTCCTGTATTGGGTGCATATACATTTAGGATAGTTAGCTCTTCTTGTTTCATTGATAACTTTACCATTATGTAATGCCCTTCTTCATCTCTTTTGATCTTTGTGGGTTTAAAGTCTGTTTTATCACAGACTAGGATTACAACCTCTTTTTTTTTTCTTTTTTCTTTTTTTCTTTCCATTTGCTTGGTAAATATTCCTCCATCCCTTTATTTTGAGCCTATGTGTGTCTTTGCATGTGAGATGCATCCCCTGAATACAGCACACTGATGGGTCTTGACTCTTTATCCAATTTGTCAGTCTGTGTCTTTTAATTGGGGCATTTAACCTATTTACATTTAAGGCTAATATTGTTATGTGTGAATTTGATCCTGTCATTATGATGCCAGCTGGTTATTTTGTCCGTTAGTTGATGCAGTTTCTTCATAGTGTTGATGGTCTTTACAATTTGGTATGATTTGCAGTGGCTGGTGCTGGTTTTTCCTTTCCATGTTTAGTGCTTCGTTCAGGAGCTCTTGTAAGGCAGGTGTGGTGGTAACAAAAATCTCAGCATTTGCTTGTCTGTAAAGGATTTTATTTATTCTTCAATTATGAAGCTTAGTTTGGCTAGATATGAAAATCTGGGTTGAAAATTCTTTTCTTAAGAATGTTGACTATTGGCCCCTACCCTTTTCTGGGTTGTAGGGTTTCTGCAGAGAGATCCACTGTTAGTCTGATGTGGTTCCCTTTGTGGGTAACATGACCTTTCTCTCTGGCTTCCCTTAACATTTTATCCTTCATTTCAATCTTGGTGAATCTGATGATTATGTGTCTTGGCGCTGCTCTTCTCAAGGTGTATCTTTGTGGTGTTCTCTGTATTTCCTAAATTTGAATGTTGCCCTGTCTTGCTAGGTTGCGGAAGTTCTCCTGGATAATATCCTGAAGTGTGTTTTCCAACTTGGTTCCATTCTCCTTGTCACTTTCAGGTACACCAATCAAACACAGGTTTGGTCTTTTCACACAGTCCCATATTTCTTGGAAACTTGGTTCATTCCTTTTCATTCTTTTTTCTCTAATCTTGTCTTCATGCTTTATTTCATTAAGTTGATCTTCAATCTCTGATATCATTTCTTCCGCTTGATGGATTTGGCTATTGATACCTGTGTATGATTCATGAAGTTCTCATGCCATGTTTTTCAGCTCCATCAGGTTATTTATGTTCTTCTCTAAGCTAGTTATTCTACTTAGCAATTCCTCTAACCTTTTTTCAAGGTTCTTATCTTCCTCGCATTGGGTTAGATCATGATCCTTTAGTTTGGAGGAGATTGTTATTACCTACCTTTTGAAGCCTACTTCTGTCACTTCGTCAAACTCATTCTCCATCAAGTTTTGTTCTCTTGCCAGTAAGGAGTTGTGATCCTTTGAATGAGAAGAGGCATTCTGGTTTTTGCAATTTTCAGCCTTTTTGCTCCAGTTTCTCCCCATCTTCGTGGATTTATCATGTTGGTGTTATTTCATGTTGGTGATCTTCAGATGGGGTTTCTGAGTGGACATACATTTCCTTGATGTTGATGCTTTTCCTTTCTGTTTGTTAGTTTTCCTTCTATCAGTCAGGCCCCTCTGCTGCAGGTCTGCTGGAGTTTGCTGGACGTTCACTCCAGACCCTGTTTGCCTGGGTAACACCAGCAGAGGCTACAGAACAGCAAAGATAGCTGCCTGTTTCTTCTTCTGGAAGCTTTGTCCCAGAGCGGCACCCGCCAGATGCCAGCCAGAGCTATCCTGTATGAGATGTCCGTTGGCCCCTGCTGGGAGGTGTCTCCTAGTCAGGAGATACATGGGTCAGGAATCCACTTGTGGAGGCAGTCTGACCCTTAGCGGAGCTTGAATGCTGTGCTAGGAGATCTGCTGCTCTCTTCAGGGCCATCAGGAAGGAATGTTTTAAAGCCACGCCCACAGCCACCCCTTCCCCCAGGTGCTGTGTCCCAGGGAGATGGGGGTTTTATCTATAAGCCCCTGACTGAGGCTGCTACCTTTTTTTCAGAGATGCCCTGCCCAAAGACGAGAAATCTAGGGGGGCAGTCTGGTTACAGTGGCTTTGCAGAGCTGTGGAGGGCTCCACCTCATAGGAACTTCACCCAGGCTTTGTTATACACTGTGAGGGGAAAACCACCTACTCAACCCTTGGTAATGGTAGAGGCCGCTCCCCCCACCAAGTCCAGTGTCCTAGGTCAACTTCAAACTGCTGTGCTGGCAGCAAGAATTTCAAGCCAGTGGATCTTAGCTTGCTGGGCTCTGTGGGGGTGGGGTCCACTGAACTAGACCACTTGGCTCCCTGGCTTCAGCCCCTTTTCCAGCTGAGCGAATGATTCTGTCTCGCTGGCATTCCAGGCACCACTGGGGTATGAAAAAAAAAACTCCTGCAGCTAGCTCAGTGTCTGCCCAAATGGCTGCCCAGTTTTGTGCTTGAAATCCCGGGCTCTGGTGGCGTAGGCACCCAAGGGAATATCCTGGTCTGTGGGTTGTGAAAACCATGAGAAAAGCGTAGTATCTGGGCTGGAGTCCACTGTCCCTCATGGCACAGTCCCTCATGGCTTCCCTTGGCTAGGGGAGGGAGTTCCCCAACCCCTTGGGCTTCCTGGGTGAGGCGACGCCCCACCCTGCGTCTGCTTGTCCTCCAGGGGCTGCACCCACTGTCTAACCAGTCCCAATGGGATGAGCCGGCTACCCAGTTTGAAATGCAGAAATCACACGCCTGCTGCATTGATCTCGCTGAGAGCTGCAGACTGGAGCTGTTACTGTTTGGCCATTTGAGAGACTCCTCCCCACATCAGTATTTTGATGGGAACAGAGTTGTATCTGTAGCTTGCTTTTAGCAGTATGGTCATTTTCACAATATTGGTTCTATGCATCCATGAACTTGAGTATTTCCATTTGTTTGTGTCACTTATGATTTCTTCCAGCAGTGTTTTGCAGTTTTCCTTGCAGAGATATTTCATCTCTTTGTTAAGTATAGTCCTACTTATTTTATTTTATTTATTTTATTTTTTTGGCAGCTGCTGTAAAAGGGATTGAGTTCTTGATGTTATCCTCAGCTTGATCATTGTTGGTATATAGCAGTGCCATTGATTTGTGTACACTGATTTTTGTATCCAGGAATTTTACTGAATTTGTTTATCAGATCAAGGAGTTTTTGGATGAATCTTTAGGGTTTTCTAGGTATACAATCATTTCATCAGCGAACAGTGCCAGTTTGGCTTCCTCTTTTCCAATTTGGATGCTTTTATTTTTTTCTCTTAACTGCTCTGGCTAGGACTTCCATTACTGTGTTGAATAGGACTGGTGAAAGTGGGCATCCTGTCTTGTTCCAGTTCTCAGGGGGAATGCTTTCAACTTTTCCCTATTCAGTATGATGTTGGCTGTGGGTTTTACATAGATGGCTTTTATTACTTTGAGTTACGTCCCTTCTATATCAGTTTGTTTTTTTGTTTTTTGTTTTTTTTTTGAGACGGATTCTCGCTCTGTCACCCAGGCTGGAGTGTAGTGGCCGGATCTCAGCTCACTGCAAGCTCCGCCTCCCGGGTTTACACCATTCTCCTGCCTCAGCCTCCCGAGTAGCTGGGACTACAGGCGCCCGCCACCTCGTCCGGCTAGTTTTTTGTATTTTTTTAGTAGAGACGGGGTTTCACCATGTTAGCCAGGATGGTCTCGATCTCCTGACCTCGTGATCAGCCCGCCTCGGCCTCCCAAAGTGCTGGGATTACTGGCTTGAGCCACCGTGCCCGGCCGCCTATATCAGTTTTACGCAGGGTTTTATCATAAAGGGATGCCGGATTTTGTCAAATGCCTTTTCTACATCTATCGAGATGATCATATGACTTTTTTAAAATTCTGTTCATCTGGTGTATCACATTTATTGACTTGCATAGGTTAAGCCATCCCTGCATCCCTGGTATGAAACCAACTTGATCATGATGTATTATCTTTTCGATACACTGTTGGATTTGGATAGCTGGTATTTTGTTGAGAATTTTTGCATCTGTGTTCATCAGGGATATTGGTCTGTGGCTTTCTTTTTTTTGTTATGTTCTTTCCTGATTTGGGTATTAGGGTGATACTGGCTTCATAGAATGACTTAGGGAGGATTCCCTCTTTATCTTTGGAATAGTTTCAGTAGGATTGATACCAATTTTTCTCTGAATGTCTGATAGAATTCAGTTGTGAATCCGAATGGTCTTAGACATTTTTTCTTGGTAATTTTTTTATTACTGATTTACTCTCACTGCTTGTTACTGGTCTGTTCAGAGTTTCTATTTCTTCCTAGTTTAATCTAGGATGGTTGTATATTTCCAGGAATTTATCCACCTCCTCTAGATTTTCTAGTTTGTGCACATAAATGTATTCATAGCAGCCTTGAATGCTCTTTTGCATTTCTCTGATATCGGCTGTCATATCTCCTATTTCATTTCTAATTGAGCTTATTTGCATCTTCTCTCTTTTCTTCGTTAATCTCACTAATGATATATCAATTTTGGTTATCTTTTCAAATAACCAGCTTTTTGTTTCATTTATCTTTTGTATTTTTTTAATTTCAATTTTATTTAGTTCTGCTCTGATCTTTGTTTTTTCTTTTCTTCTGCTGGGTTTGGGTTTAGTTTGTTCTTGTTTCTGTAGTTCCTTGAGGTGTAACAATAGGTTATCTATTTGTGTTCTTTCAGACTTTTTGATGCAGACATTTAATGCTATGAACTTTTCTCTTAGCACTGCTTTTGCTGTATCCCAGAGGTTTCCATAAGTTGTGTCACTATTATTGTTGAGTTCAAATAATTTTTTAATTTCCATCTTGAGTTCGTTGTTAACCCAAAGATCATTCAATTATTATTTAATTTCCATTTATTTGTATAGTTTTGAGGGTTCCTCTTGAAGTTAATTTCCAGTTTTATTCCACTGTGGTCTGAGAAGATACTTGATGTGATTTCAATTTTCTTCAATTTATTGAAACTTGTTTTGTGGTCTATCATATGGCCTATCTTCAAGAATGTTCCATGTGTTGATGAAAAGGCTTTAACCCTACCTAGAGCCAGACAGATTTAGGGAGTAGTGTCAAATATAAAAGTAGAAGCAGCCACAGGAGTGTGTGTTTTAAAGTGAGGAACTGGTGTTGAACTTTTCAGCATCTATAACAGAATTGTAATAAACATCTGAACCATAATTCCGTAAATTCCATGAAGTGAGCAAACTTGAACACATTTTTCAACACTCTATAATAGTTCAGTACTATTTTTGATAAATGGTTAAATAAGCAATGTTAAGCTCCTAATTATTCTATGTAAAATATTATTATGTTGTTTTCTATTGTTTCTGTCGTAGGTACATCATAACTGTCAGAGTATTCATATTTGCTCATCTGATAAGTGGACTAAAGAAATAAAAAAAATAAGCTGTGGAGTCTAGCCTCTACCAGTATAATTTAAGCTTTAAAGTGTTTGATAAAAATTCCACTTCTAAGAAGCGTGGTTTTTTTTCTCTCCCTGGAGGTCAAGAACAGCAATAGAGAGCTAATGTAAGCCCATTTTAAATAATCTACACCAGTTTCAACATTCATTGTGCTCTCATTGTAAAAATGTGCAGGTGAGAAGCTCATGGAATACAACAGCAGGTTGAAGGCTTTAATTCAGTGGGAGGAGGGGACACCACAAGCCAGCGGTATAAAAAGCCTTTTTAACAAAGGATGTTATTCTCTTAAAGTAGTAATCTATAGCAAATTACACAGAAAGAGCTTGATTATAGTTTTCAGTCTTTTAGAAAAGGATAATTTAATATGAAGTTAAAAGCTGATTCATTTTTGCTAGGAGTTTACTAGCTGTCAATTATACTCTTTATGAACCATCCACTGGGTTGATGTATAGTTAAACACAGACTGGAAAACATTATTTGGTTACAATTAAGGCTCAATATGATATTGTAAAAGTTGGACATGGTACCAAAAATATATACTTGAACCTCTGTTTAATTTATGTTTCTAAAATCTACACATTCACTTCATTTAAAAACCTTACTGAACGCTTCCTGAAAGCCAATCCAAGAGCCTAATAAAGCAGCTAGGTAAAATAATCAAAACACTTTTGAGTAGCATATTCTGCAATGTTCTAGTGCCAAAGTAATTCTGGATACAGAATATTAGAAACAGTCAATAGACAGAATGTCAACTTCTGGGATCATTGTGTCTGCACACAGAAATGAAATATCGTAGTAGCAAGGACTTTGAAGATGACCCACTAATAAATTCAACCCTCTCCCAGAAATTGAGAAAAAACTGAACTCAACGAGGCTGAGTGTTCTTCTAAGCCACACACCAAGTTACTGTTAGAGCCAGAACTAGTTTGGGGCTTCCCAATCAAGTATTAATCCCACTCTATCTGTTTCTCTCCCTAAACTATAGTTAACACAAAGAATATGAACATATAAAGAACAAGACAGTAGATTTTTATTTATTCATTATTTATTATTTAGAGATAAGGTCTCACTCTGTAACCCAGCCTAGAGTACAGTTGCATGATCACAGCCCACCGTAGCCTCAAATTCCTGGGCTCAAGCAATTCTCCCACCTCAACCTCCTGAGCAGCTGGAATGACAGGCACGCACCACTACACCCAGCTAATTTTTTTATTATTATTTTTTTTAGACAAGGGGTCTCACTATGTTGCACAAGTTGGTCACAAACTTCCAGCCTTAAGTGATCCTCCTGCCTCGGCCTCCCAAAGTGCTGTTATGATAAGTATGAGTCACCATGCTTCTGACTCTAAACAGAGTATTTTTAGATACCTGGCACGGTATGTCAATTTATATTTTGTTTAAAGACCCAGAGGTAAAGTTCCATTAACTCATTTTGAAAAATATCCTGTAGTGATTAGTAAAGTACTTTTCTCCCTTCATGATTTTGACTTCTATAATACAAAGTTAAAAGGTTAAAACCTCAAGTAATTAATAATGCTTTATATTTTCCTATAAAGAGATTCCTGGCGGGGCGCGGTGGCTCAAG
>NW_016829166.1:759841-761476 GCF_001698545.2 Rhinopithecus bieti | reverse complement strand
AAAGAAAGAAAGAAAGAAAGAAAGAAAGAAAGAAAGAAAGAAAGAAAGAAAGAAAGAAAGAAAGAAAGAAAGAAAGAAATTCATCTTAATCCTTAAAATCAACAAAATAATTATGAACCAACACAGCTGACAGGGTGCTGTCTATCAACAATACTGTAAAGTCAACGCGTATACTCAATACTACGTCATAACAATTACAATGGTTTCTTTGTGCTTCTCCAACATGAGGTTTCTTCTCTTCTTGTATAACATTATAATCTAACTTTAGGAAAATAATAAAACATAGACAATGAAGAAGAATATTTTAAAACTATACAATATTAACACCTAAGTACAACCACCATTAAAACACTGAGAGAGAAAGAGAGAGAGAGGCAGATAGGGAGAGAGAGAGAGAGAGAGAGAGAGAGAGAGAGAGAGCTAGCTAGATAGATATTTTCAAATATTTTAGATATAAATACTTGCTATTGTAAAAGTAGGTCATTGCTATTCACAATTTGTATTTATTTTTTGTTTGATATATTTATTTCATTGAACATATTCTTTCTTATCAAATGACATGTTACTAAAATTTGTTTCTAGTGACTGTATAGTAATTCTATTAAATGGATTTAACCATTCACCCATCACCCTATGTTTTACATTTACTTTATTTTCAACTTTAAGCTCTTAAAATCAGTTGGTAACTGAATACTTAAATATTATTTCCTCAGAATACATTACATAGTGAAACTACAGGTTCAAAGGCCTCACATAATTTTAAGGCCTTTGTTACTTTTCTCTAAAACGGAATAATGTAAACCCCCCAGCTAAGTGTGAAGTTGTTCTATGTCCCGAGATCCTTGTCAACAAGATTGTCTACTACGTTTTTCAATCTTTCTCAATTTCACAGATTTAAATAAGTAAACAATTATTATTTAAATTTTTATCTCTGAAATTATTAGAATTGATTATGTTCATTGCCTATTGATATAAATGATACCATTTTTCCATTCATGTTTTAAAATATACTCATCCTTAATCCCCAGTGATAATTCAGCTTCATAGAAAATTCTTGGTTAACACTTATTTTCTCTTTGCACTTCAAATTTCGATATCTTCTTTCATCTAATGTTAGAGAGACCACCAGCCAGACGAATAAAGAAGAAAAGAGAGAAGAATCAAATAGACACAATAAAAAACGATAAAGGGGATATCACCCCTGATCTCACAGAAATACAAACTACCATCAGAGAATACTATAAACACCTCTAAGCAAATAAATTAGAAAATCTAGAAGAAATGGATAAATTGATGGACACATACACCCTCCCAAAACTAAACCAGGAAGAAGTCAAATCCCTGAACAGACCAATAACAAGTTCTGAAATTGAGGCAGTAATTAATAGCCTACCAACCAAAAAAAAGCCCAGGACCAGACAGATTCACAGTCTAATTCTACCAGAGGTAGAAAGAAGAGCTGGTACCATTCCTTCTAAAACTATTCCAAATAATAGAACAAGAGGGAATCCTCTGTAACTCATTTTATGAGGCCAACATCATCCTGATACCAAAACCTGGCAGAGACACAACAAAAAAAGAAATTTTCAGGCCAATATGCCTGATGAACATCAATGTGAAAATCCTCAACAAAAT
>NW_016829166.1:694889-756757 GCF_001698545.2 Rhinopithecus bieti | reverse complement strand
TTTTTTTTTTGAGATAGGGTCTGGCTCTGTCGCCCAGGCTGGAGAGCAGTGGTGCGATCTCGGCTCACTGCTACCTCTGCCTTCTGCATTCAAGGGATTCTCCTGCCTCAGCCTCCTGAGTAGCTGGGACTACAGGCATGCACCACCATGCCCAGCTACATGTTGTATTTTTAGTAGAGACGGGGTTTCACCATGTTGGCCAGGGTGGTCTCAAACTCTTGACCTCATGATCCACCCACCTAGGCCTCCCAAAGCGCTAGGATTACAGGTGTGAGCCACCGCACGCAGCATTTTTTTTTTTTTTAGATAGGCTCTGGCTCTGTTGCCAGGCTGGAATGCAGTGGTGCGATCTCAGCTCACTGCAACCTCCGTCTCCTGGGCTCAAGCAATCTTCACACTTAGCTGGGACTATAGGCATACACCACCATGTCCAGCTAAGTTTTGTTTTTTTGTAGAGATGGATTTCGCCATGTTGCCTAGGCTAGTCTCGAACTCCTGAGCTAAAGCAATCCTCCTCCCTCAGCCTCCCAAAGTACTGAGATTACAGGCATGAGCCACTGCACCTGACCTAAATTTTTATCATGAGCTCATCTTCACCGGAGAGTTTCATCTTCCAGGTGCCTGGGAGGCATTCTTTAACAATAATTTTGTGGTTGCCTCTACCTCACCCCAATGTGACTACAGACTACCTCATCAGGTTTTACATTGGTTTCTTACCCCAGGGTTTCCCTAGAATAATTAGAGGAAAATTCAATTCCAAATCCATGCATTGCACAGTCTAGAAGATTTGATGCCCCCTAATTTGTCTTCATTATACGTACTGCCTAGGACTCCAGCTCCGAAAGCTCATCCTTTTGCCAGCAGGCAGAGTCTGGCAATCCAACCACCCTTTCCTGGTGATTCCAAACTTGCTCACATTGGGTTCTACAAGGCATAAAACTCCCCAGCACATAAAGGGTTTACTAGGTCCAGTCACTTTATCACCTACATGGATTCAGTCTCTCTCAGCACTGAGAGTCTTAACTTCATTCTTGACACCTAAAGATTTTTTCCCTTGTTTTCAATCTCAGATATATATTTATCTTTATAAAATATTTTATCTATTATTTTCATGTTGGCATAGCAAGATAGGGAGTTCCACATTAACTGACTGATAGCATATTCTAACACATAACATTTTTAAGAAACAAAACTTGTGACACACACAAACTTCTAGAAGTCCTCATTATAAAGGCATTATAAAGGCAGCATAATAGAGTGATGCATGACAACAGTGACCCTGTAGTGCAATGAGGGAAAGGATGCTCTTTTCAATAAATGGTGCTGGATCAATTGAATGTGGAAGAAAGGCAGCTTGACCCCACCTCATACAATTCATAAAAACCAATTCCAGATGAATTGCAAATGTAAATGTGAAATATAAAGCAATAAAGTGTTCACAGAAAATCACAGAGTATCTTGGTAACCCTGGCATAGGCTAAAAAATCTTAAACAGGCCACAGAAAATGTTAACTATTAAAAAAAAAAAAATGATGTTAGATTCTATTAAAATTAATAGCTTTTGGCCAGGCGCAGTGGCTCACACCTGTAATCCCAGCACTTTGGGAGGCTGAGGTGGGCAGATCACCTGAGGTCAGGAGTTCAAGACCAGCCTGGCTAACATAGTGAAACCCCGTCTCTACTAAAAAACACAAAAATTAGCCAGGTGTGGTGGCACGTGGCTATAGTCCCAACTACTCAGGAGGCTGAGGCAAGAGAATCACTTGAACCTAGGAGGCAGACGTTGCAGTAAGCTGAGACTGTGCCATTCCACTTCAGCCTGGGCAACAGAGTGAGACTCCACCTCAAAAAATTAATTAATTAATAGCTTTTATTTATCAAACAACATCATTAACAGAGCAAAAATGCAACCTAGCAAGTAGAAAAATATATTTGCGATAAGTATAACTGACAAAGGACTTATTTCCAGAATATAAAGAAACTACCCTAATGAGTATTTAAAGCAGCAGTCCCCAACCTTTTCAGCATGAGGGACTAGTTTCGTGGATGACAATTTTTCCACGGGATGAAACTGTTCCACCTCAGATCATCAGGCATTAGAGTCTCATAAGAAGTGCGCAACCTAGATCCCTCATATGCACAGTTCACAAAAGGGTTCGTGCTCCTATGAGAATCTAAAGTGCCGCTGATCTGACAGGCAGCAGAGCTCAGGTAGTAATGCTCCCTGGCCTGCCACTCACGTCCTGCTGTGCAGCTCAGTTCCTAAAAGGCCAAGGACTGGTACTGGTTCCCAGCCCAAGGGTTGGGGACCCCTGATTTAAAGGGTAGGCTATTCAATGAATATATGCAAAAAATACTTGAATAGATCCTTCAAACAAAAGATATCCAAATGGCCAATAATATAAGAAAGGTGCTTCACTAGTCATCAGGGAATTGCTAACCAGCCCCACAATGTGACAATACCACATAACCACGAGAAGGAAGAAAATGAAAATGACAGACCAAGTGTTAGTAGTGTGTGCAAAAACCAGAACACTCTTACACTGTTGAGGGAGTAAAATTTGTACGATCACATTGGAAAACTGCTTGTGTTCCTGAAGTTAAACGAATGCACCTATGAATTTCACTTCTAGATACACACTCAGAAAATAATGATGGCACTAAGATCTTAGAAGCCTGATACAGTAGTATATTTTAGGCAATTATCCCATAAAATGAAATACTTTGTACTTAATGAGGTAAGTTTCCATCTTCCAAGAAAATTTTATTCATGTGATACACCTTCCTTTTGTCATGATGCTAGATTGATAAAGTAATTATATAAACTGAGATGTTTACTAAATTGAACTATGTAAAACATGGAAATCCTAAGATTAGGATGATGAGTAAATTGAGCTAAATGGTATTTCTCTAAAAGCTGTTACAGGAAAAAAAAAAACAAAAAAAAGTAATGGAAGCTTCACCTCCAGAGCCATTTAAGAGCAGGGTGTCTATTGCTAGCTATTCAGTAGCAGCTGTGAAGCCACTGTATTAGTGTACAATTTAGAAACGGAGTATCAGTACAGGGCTTGGGAACAACTGGCCAGATGTGGGGTTTGGTGGTAGTCTGCTATTGTTTTAAGGGGTGAGGATGAGATTTTGTTGTAGACAACTTCAGTTCATCCAACAAGCACACTGAACCACTCATGTCTTCCACAGCGTCCCCTCTGTTCTTGCATGTTCCTCTGCCATACAACTCACGCACTATTTATGCACATTTTTTTGTTAACACATCAAACTTGACTACAACAGAACCAAATGACATAGTATTCTGTGTTTTCATAGCTTCCAGTTCATGCTGATCATCCTATTGCTGGGTTTTTGTTTATGCACGTTTTTATGCCAGGCCTGTCGATGGGGGTGTCTTTACTGTGCTGGCTTTATGTTTGCAGATGATCCATAGAAACACAAACAAGAAATTGTAGCAGCAGTATTTCATTCCTAAAGCTGAATGATGTCAGGCATAATTACTGAAACTAACATCTGGAGTGGTTTATTAAAGGGAAACTTGCCAAGATTGTTAGCATATACCAAACAGCATTATCCATATGTGCCATTTTATCACTATTGAATGTCGGGGTGTGTTAGTATGAAGGGAAATGAATAAAATCCGGCAGAGGATCACTACTAACACATTATCTTCCCAGAGCTGATTTTAGTTTAGCTCAATGAAGCAGTTTGCTGGAGATTCTCAAAATTGTGCCCATCACCCATCTGGAGGGTTTCTGCATACCTAGGTACCTGGTTATTTGGTCTTGTTAGAATTAAAATGTACCCCTTCAGGAAAGTCCTCTTGAATTCTTTTTTTATGTTCCTGAATCCTAGGCTATAACAAACAAGCAAACAAACAAACAAACAAGATATCAGATATTAATTGAGGACCCACTGTTCAGTCTTGTTGAAAACTTGGCAAACATGCTTGAGGAGTTTAATAGGGAATCTTGTCCAGTAGGGTGATGAAAGAACACTATTGTGTGATTATCAGATTTCTTGAAGTAGTACTGAATTACTACTGTTCACTCTTTTCCTTAGAAGACATCTCAATGGTTGAATAGAAAGTCTTAAGGCAGTGAGGTGATCCTCGTCAAACTATGAGAGGTTCAATCCTTATGAGTAGTATAGTTCTAATAATCGTGCCCTTTGGCTTATTTACAGAGTAATCTAGAGAGGCCACACCAATCTGGCACAGTAAATGTTGTCTTCCTTAGGCACAAACAGAGGATGTCATGCCAGTCTACATCCTGTACACGGAGATGGAGGTGGAATTCATAGATCTTCAAAAATCATACTAGAACAGTTTTTGATACAATGGGAAAGAAAGTGTTCTCCAGAAAATGCTCCTAAGTTCTCCTTTGTGCCAATTATTGTCAAGGGTAAAAACTGAAAGGCAAATGGCATTGCTTTTGAAACAACAGCAGACTACCACCAAACCCCACATGTGGCCTGTTGTTCCCAAGCCCAGTACTGATACTCAGAATGCACATAAGTTTTCAAATAATTCTTACATGGTACATTTGCACCTCTAAAGCTAATGAAATATTTCCACATTTCTATGTATGACTATTTCAAAATATGCCAGAAAAGTGACAAATCTGGTTCAAATAATTATCTGTGATATAAATACAACAGAGTATCATACATGAAAACATGAAAATACACTCTGGAAACCTGTTTCTAGGAAAATTAAAATTGAGATGATATGCACTAAGATTTAAGCATATTGTTAGAATCACAGCAACATGAGATTGTTTTCATTTTCCAAAGGCCTAATTTGCAAAAAGATTTCTTATGATCTTGTTAAGAAATAAAGTAAGTCAAAATAGATCTATAACTCAGTGTCAGGATATTAAGTTATAATGATTTGATTTAAAAGAGAAAAAACCCTAAAAAGACATAGCTGATAGTACAAGTGAGCCATTTTCTTGACTTTAAAATGAGCCTACTTGATGCAGAATCATCAACCCATCTTTGGGGACACTTAAACGTTCATGCTAAAATGCTGACACTAACCATTAAAAGGATTAAACTGACATCAAATGATTTCTGACATTAGAATATTGAAAGTATTAATAATGCTGTCAGTGTCATCTATGGCACTGAGAAAGGAACTTTCAAAAGAATAAATTTTACAACACAGAATTTATTTAACATTTTTAACCCATTTATCGTAAAATGGTTATGAGAGGCCAGGCGCGGTGGCTCAAGCCTGTAATCCCAGCACTTTGGGAGGCCGAGACGGGCGGATCATGAGGTCAGGAGATCGAGACCATCCTGGCTAACACGGTGAAACCCTGTCTCTACTAAAATACAAAAAACTAGCCGGGCGACGAGGCGGGCGCCTGTAGTCCCAGCTACTCGGGAGGCTGAGGCAGGAGAATGGCGTAAACCCGGGAGGCGGAGCTTGCAGTGAGCCGAGATCCGGCCACTGCACTCCAGCCTGGGTGGCAGAGCGAGACTCCGTCTCAAAAAAAAAAAAAAATGGTTATGAGAATAATTCCAATCAGAATCCAACTGCTCTGTGGATGATATAAAGTGGAGACTACACTTTGACAGGAGAGTGGCCATCAGTTGTGGGCCATACCACTTGAACTACCTTAATATGCAGCCTGGCACTAAGTGCCACTCTTCCTGCTAACTCTGCAGAAGCCAATAGAGCAGATAATTCTATATGAAAGCCTTCTGAGGTAGATGAAAGCTAAACAAGAATACCATGTAAATAGAAAATAAACAACTCTATGTCAAAAACAGACAAGGGCATTTTTAAAGTTCTAAAATTACAAAATGATGCACAGAAAGATTGAGCAAATTGTTGTAAACTTACTGAATAACATGTGTGGCTGAATGCACTTAAAACTTCCAGAAATAACTGCAAGACAGTGGACCCCAACACCCCCAGCAAACCCATCTAAGCAATAAGTGGTCCACTGACCAGCATGAGTCGCAACAGCACAAATGATTGTGAGGCAGCCCATCTCTAGTGACTCAAAGAAACCCAAACCACACGCTGCATTGTGTTCATGTAGACACAACCAAAAAGGAGCAAGTATTATCAAAACCAGTCTGACATCTAAAGCATACATTTTTCTGTCAGAAATAATATAAACGACCTGGGACTCCTTTCCAGTTTGTAGGCTTGCTGGATAAGTGATTTTATTGGCATTACGAGCCGAAGCCCCATTTACAGGAGAAGTTAAAAAACAGCCGCATGGGGAGTGAGGCCAAGCTGTGTTCCAACCGTAACTTTGCCACTGAGCAGTTATCCGATATCAGTCAATCACACTCTCTAAATAAACCTCTGTTTCCTCGTCTGCAAAATGGGGATAACAACAAGCCCTCCTTCTCATGGCGACTGTCAGGATTAAATGGTAAAGTGCTTCGGAAAGACTTAGCACAGGAGCTGTCCTCAGTCAGCCTTCAATAAGGCTTTGTTTCTGTTTCTTTTTCACTTCTTTTTTTTAACTTCCATTTTAAAAGTATTGTTTTAAATATATTGATCCTGACCCCACATTCTCTAAAAGAGCTATAAATGTTTCATGAATACATTCACCCATTCTTACATCTTGGTCCTTCTCTAGATATTTTATATAGCTGTGGAGTTTCCAGCTGGCATGGTGGCTCACGCCTGTAATCCCAGAACTTTGGGAGGCTGAGGTGTTTTGGGAGAACTTTGGATCGCCTAAGGTCAGGGGTTCAAGACCAGCCTGGCCAACATGGTGAAACTTTGTCTCTACTAAAGATACAAATATCAGCCAGGCATGGTGGTGGGTACTGTAATCCCAGCTACTCGGGAGGCTGAGACAGGAGAATCACTTGAACCTGGGTGGCAGAGGTTGCAGTGAGCCAAGATCACGCCACCACACTCCAGCCTGGGCAACAGAGTGAGACTCTGTCAAGAAAAAGAAAAGAAAGAAAAGAAAAGAAAAGAGAAAAGAAAAAGTTTCCTACGTTTGCTACTATTGACTATCTACACCTAATTAAATTCAAAGGCAGTATGTTCAAAAGCATTCCTTTGTATGAGGAGGAGTCTTCATTACACACCAGTAATTTCTCACAATGTTTCATGAAATGGAAAGTGACTCAGAAACATGAGACACATGGAATTCATTAAGACTAATGCACTCCTCTCCTCCATTCTAGGGCTGGTGAGTCCTCAAGTTTAAGAGAAGTTGACAATACAAGGGAAAGGTAACAGAAACAGAGGTGTCATTAGGCCTAGAGAAGACCACACTACGCAGATGACCAGGCTTCTGTGATTACTTGTGTCACACTTGATTACTGGCATGGCAGAAAGCAACAAGAACCCAAGGATTTCTGTGATATCCCAGTGCCTACTGAGTAGTAGTCAGGTACCAAGGCTTGCTCAGATATGGCACCACAGAATTGCTCTATTGCGATTCATTCACACTACAGTTCCCATTTTTGAAAACGCCAGTCCTATCTCTTCCTTTCCCTATTCCGGTTTATAGCTGTCCCACCTTCCTTCACCCCAGTGCCCCAACCCCACCCTGTGTCTGCATCTCTAGTAACTTCCTGGCGTTCCCAAGCCCAGTGCAAATCCAGCTTCCTCCATGATGTCTTCCCAGATTTTCCTTAGGGGTATTTACTCTCTTCTTCAGTCTTTTAACAGCAGCAATCTCCCACTTTGTAGGATAGTTTTTCATTGATATTACAGATTGTTTTTATTACACCCAACTCAGTCCCTGAACCAAGAACCTAAGTGGGACTTGTATATACTCCACACAGCGGATGTATAGGTAGTCAATACATCTTTTTGGCAGAAGGAGTGAATTACCTTAAAAGTTTTCAAATATTAGGCATATGTTACTGGTTATCAATTTACCATATGTTCCTGTTTATGTCTTGTCATTGGCTTTTGCATATATCTGGAACAGGAGGGCATTATTAAATAGCAGGAAGGTAGGTCTTTGGGATCGAATGGTCTGGTTTCCGGTCCTATTCTGACACATACCGGCTGTGAGACTGTGGACAAGTTATATCAAATGAGGTCTATGTAACAATGGATGATAACAGCTCTTACCTTCATAAGGATGGTAAGAATAAGAAGATCCTGCATGTGGAGTGTTCATCAAGTAGTACCCCTCCAATGTTAGCTGTTAATCTTTGTATAAAAACACATTCACGTAGGTCAGTCTCCCTCACGTAAGGATAAAATAAGCAATGTCAAGGCAGGCTGGTCTGCAGTCCAACTCAGCCTGCTAGCAACAGTCATCGTAACTGATCTTCAGAGAGTGACCATTTACAGTGTTTACATTAGTGCTACACAACATGTAAGCATTTCGTAAGATGCTCATGTGAAATTCAGTAGCCCTGAAAACCTACTCCCAAAATATAAGCAAACTAATTCCAGGACATCATTCTCAGATTTTTCCATAACTTTCAAGGTTTTGTTCTTGAACTCTCTCTTTCTCATTGGCTAGTTAATTAAGGAAGGATAAATGTACCATCTCCCACCCAAATCTCTCATGCATATATATAACACAACAATGCCATTTCCAGAGCCACCGCATTTCTCTCCAATCATCAGGTAATCCATACGTTGTGGTGGACACGAGATATGGCATGTTGTTGTTATCATTAGAAAAAAAATGATTTGATTTAAACCAGTGAAAACAGAGGAGGATAGGACTTTGTGACCACAGCAGCACTCACCCAAGGAACTCAAAAATAATAAGCATCGTTGGCCTCACAAATCACCAAAATTTCTAATTATCCAACTGTTTCACATAATCATTCAAAATAAAATGTTGGTGGCTCCTTAATAATAATACCATTATAGGAATACATTTTTTATTTCCATTAAAATGTTCTGCTATCCACACTCTAATACACTGTTTTTTAAGAAAGGTTTCACACTGTCACCCAGGCTGGAGAGCAGTGCTGTGACCTTGGCTCACTGTAGCCTCAACCTCCTGGGATCTAGCCATCCTCCCACCTCAGTTACCTGAGTAGCTTGGACTATAAGCATGCGCCACCATGACCGACTAATTGTTTTTGGGGTTTTTTTTGGTTTTTGGTTTTTTTGTTTCAGAAACAGGGTCTCACTATGTTGCCCAGGCCAGTCTCAAACTCCTGGGCTCAAGAGGACCTCCTGCCTCAACCTCCCAAAGTACCAAAGTACTGGGATTACAAGTGTAAACTACAGTGACTAGCCTCACGCTCTGACTTTTTAAAGCTATTTAATATTCTCAGGTTTGATCAAAGGTACTATCACTGATTTTATTATTTTTTTCATTATTATACTTTACGTTCTAGGCTACATGTGCACAACGTGCAGGTTTGTTACATTTGTATACATGTGCCATGTTGCTGTGCTATATCCATTAACTCATCCTTTCCGTTAGGTATATCTCCTAATGCTATCCCTTCCCCCTCCCCCAACTCCACAACAGGCCCCGGTGTGTGATATTCCCCACCCTGTGTCCAAGTGTTCTCATTGTAAAATTTCCACCAATAAGTGAGAACATGTGGTGTTTGGTTTTCTGTCCTTGTGATAGTTTGCTCTGAATGATGGTTTCCAGCTTCATCCACGTCCTTACAAAGCACATTAACTCATCCGTTTTTATGGCTGCATATTATTCCATGATGCATATGTGCCACATTTTCTTAATCCAGTCTATCATTGATGGACATTTGCGTTGGTTCTAAGTCTTTGCTATTGTGAATAGTGCCACAATAAACATATGCCATCACTGATTTTAATATGTAATTAGGACTACGTGAGATATAATATCCCAGAAAGAAAAGGTACCGAAATACTGAATTTGGTCTTTAACATGCCAAAGTCAGTTTTCACAATCCACTCCTCCCACGAACATTGGTAGCTCTATTATGTGCCAGGCTCTGTGAGTGTCACTTGAGATAAGAGAAAATTAAGACATAGTCTCTCCTCAAATGCCTGGCAGTCAGATTGGGGCTAGTTTAACAGAGATTTAAATCTCAAAATATAGACATATAATATGATTCAGGTTTTTATTTAAAGCACTGCTCACAAATTTCTATGCTGTTCCCATATGTTCAACATAAAACATTTTGGAATTTTTGCTTCCAATATTTCCAAATTCAAAAGCACTCTGATTTACATATATTTCCCTATAAAGAAGCTGGTTAGAATAATTCAAGGTCTTAAAAATACAAAAAAGTAATATCGAAACATTTACTGAGTAATTCTCTTTTAAAAATTACTTAGTCGAGATGTGGCATCTCAGAAATACACTCACTTCCATAGTGAAAAAAAAGTAAATATTTTTCTGGGTTACAGGACTAAGCTTTTGAGATCTATTGTAATGGCATGATTCACATTCCATAAAATTCCAAAAAAAATCCCCAAAGAACTCAACATACATATAATAATAATTGCTCTTTGAATCAGAAAAGAAGTATACACTTGAAGGCCTACCCTGAAGCTCAGTACTGCTTCTTCATTTCTCATAACTACGTAGCTGAAGAAATGTAAGGCTTTCCCTGACTACGTAGCTGAAGAAATGTAAGGCTTTCCCTGAGAGCTTTATCAAGGCAATAAAAAGTTAATGAACTTTAGGTAACAACCATAATTTCAAAGTACTGAACTATATCACTTGCAGACATTCTTCAATTTATATAAGCCAGGAATATTTCCTGGCTTTCAGACTTGAAATTCTGAATAAACTTCTCTCTTAAAAACACTTATTAGATATATAGTTCTCCAGAACTTATTAAATGTCAACTTTCATTCACTTAAAAAATACCTAACAAATCATATTTGCCAAGAATAGGCCTGAGCAGTTTTTAAGACACACTGTCCCTGTTTATAAGGTTCTTTCAGGCCACTAAGCCATTCCAACAAATAAAACTATAAAATAATGTGACACGTATAATAATGTAAATAACATATAAAGTAGAGCAATGGAAGAATACACAATGGTTACATATGTACCTTGAGAGCTGACCTCAGAACCTAACTACATTTTAAAACATGATTTCTTTTAAGAAAACCATTCCAAGCAACTCACAAATTACCTTACAGAAATGCAGCTTCGACTGCACGCTGGGGACCACCTGTTACTAGCAAGAGGGCCACTGTGAATCTATGTGTATTCACATGTGCTCTTCTAGACAGGAATGGTAACAGAGAAGTCTAGCTTTCCGCAGCTTCGATGATATACAGATCATCTATCATAATTCAGGATTTGCTACTGAATGAGATTAATTTCTGTAGCTGCCATTAAAAGGTCTTGATGGTACCCATTTGGCAAATGGATCTCTCCTTTGATTTCTGATGATACTTTTTAAAAAAACAAAGTGTCCATATAATAGTCTCTTTAAACAGCATAAATGCCTAAGGTACCTGAATGTAAAAGATAATGTAAACAGAGCAATGAGCGATAAAGGATAATGATTTATCACGTTCATGTTAAACCCTTTGTAGGAAGGCACATTATTCAGTAAAAACACTGAGTGTAAACCACCAATATGAATTAAGAATATTATTTTTAAACAATTAAAAGATAGTATGTATTACCATTTTAATGAGTGCAATAAATAAGAATAAAGGCAGTGACGTCGACAAGGAAAGTCCATTAATGGAGCAATTATTACTTGTTGCTTATTTTTTCAATAGCTCATTGTTAATTTCAAGTTCCCATTCATCCTGCTCATTCAATTAATTACCTCATGGAAGAACAGTATACATCAACATTCTGGTTCCTTTCAGGCCTGAGATCAAATTGATTAAAAAAATGAGCAGGAGGCCATAGGGCTTAACTGTAACCCTAGTTAATAGGGCATATTAACTATAGTTAATGCTGTATAGGTGACCAGGAGCGGTGGCTCACACCTGTAATCCCAGCACTTTGGGAGGCCGAGGCGGGCAGATTATGAGATCAGGAGATCGAGACTATCCTGGCCAACATGGTGAAACCCCGTCTCTACTAAAAATACAAAAATTAGGCGGCGTGGTGGTGCGTGTCTACAGTCCCAGCTACTCAGGAGGCTGAGGCAGGAGAATCACTTGAACCTGACAGGCAGAGGCTGCAGTGAGCCGAGATTGCGCCACTGCACTCCAGCCTGGAGACACAGTGAGACTCTCTCTTAAAAAAAAAAAAAAAAAAAAAAAAAAAAAATCTTATAGCTCCTTGTTTATACTCCGTGCAAACATAGAAGGTACATGTAGTAAAAAGTAATTTTAATCCATCTCCTTTACCATAAAATATGAAGTACAGTATTGCTGTCCATTAAGGAAATCATCATTCTACATGAATATAAACATCTTCTGTTGCCAACACATTATAATGTTGAAATATGCATTTTAAATGGAAACTTAAATTATTCTAGGGAATAAAATTATCATCAGGAAGGTTTCCTAAAGCAACTATGGTAGCAGCGGATTTTTAAATTATCATCTAACAGGCTGCTGATATCAAATAAATTAGAGTAAATCAAAATAAGATTAAATGTATAAATAATGTATTGCTTCAATCCCACTATAGGTAAANATGTAGTAAAAGTAATTTTAATCCATCTCCTTTACCATAAAATATGAAGTACAGTATTGCTGTCCATTAAGGAAATCATCATTCTACATGAATATAAACATCTTCTGTTGCCAACACATTATAATGTTGAAATATGCATTTTAAATGGAAACTTAAATTATTCTAGGGAATAAAATTATCATCAGGAAGGTTTCCTAAAGCAACTATGGTAGCAGCGGATTTTAAATTATCATCTAACAGGCTGCTGATATCAAATAAATTAGAGTAAATCAAAATAAGATTAAATGTATAAATAATGTATTGCTTCAATCCCACTATAGGTAAAGTCATTACATTAAAAAATTTTTATTTAAAATTGAGAACATTTACCAAAATTATATTTGAATTTCCCTGGTGGTTTTATGCTATTATTTTATTTCCTTGCCAGACCACAATTAAATCTTAAATTTTATCTCACTCACAACAAAATTCTTTTTGCCTATTTGCCCATTTAGAAATCTCATATTTTAAGTGTAGAATTCTGTGCTGTCAAAAGTGATGATCTGCTCTTGACAAAATTATGTTATCAATATTTAAAACATTTTTTGCAATCTTATAGTAAAACCGGTCAGTGTCATTCCCAAGGTACACATTAAAATTTCACTTTAAAATGTTATTACAAGATTAGTTGAGGTTATAAACTGGAAAAAAAATCATTTTGAATAAATCAGAAGCAATACCCTTGTATCAATTCTTTCTACAACAGATTATATTTGTCTTATAAAACTGAATCTTTTTGAAACTATTACTTCTTTCAGGAGCTTTCTCTTTGATGTCATTAACTTTGGCCTCTTCTTTATCTTCAATCTTAAATTAATTCCCTGGGAAGCTTGTGGCTTGTTGGCTGGTTGGAGGGATTAAATATAAGGGTTTATAAAGAAAAGCAGCTTTTGATACAATGCTATTACATCATGATCACTTACCCATAAACTGTTAGATACAGAGGTTTTTTTCATGTGAGACACAAATGTTCATTTTTAAAGCCATTATCATGCAACAAATAGAATGAGGATTATTTCTGTAGTTTATATTCACCTTACAAATAAATGATCAGTGAACATGACTCTGGAATAACAGACAATGATTTTTGGCTCCTCTGTAATTGCTTGCAGTTTTGTTGTTGTTGTTTTTTCTGGCAATCCGTTTTCATTATAATATGCTAAATGGACCCTTCTTATACACTAGTCAAGGATTTCATTGATATTATGCAAATAAGAATATGCCTGAAATATTCTAACCTAACACTAGCTGGGGGTGGGGAACTTTGGGGCTTCTATGATTTGAGACAGCGGTTGTGTAGCAATAAAAGACTATTGTTTAAGGCAAAAGTGTTTTTTAAATTACCACTCAATCTATTTTTTTGAGTAGTTTTTGAGAAAGCATTTTAAGTAATAAGAGATTCTACAGTAAACATCAGTTTTTTGCTTTAGAGTTTTGCCCCCAGCATCTATGCTCTCTTTGGTTGGTAATAGCATCCCGGGTCCTTTGGAGGGATTTATCCCTCCACCAGGTGCAGACCTGGGGTCCTTGTCCCATGAACCTTTCTCCAAAGGACTTTGGGTCTTGACTGGGATGGTACAAGGACAGAGACACGATTCTATTTCATTTTCTACAACAAGCTCTGAAAAGACAGGTCATGCTCCCTACCCTCCATCTACCTCCATCTACCCTCCATCTCTCTCAATCTTTATTCTGAGCCCAGTTTTCTGGTCTGCCACTAGAGTCTGTGAGCTTCCTCATGTCCTTATAATAAATTCCTTTTCTGCTTTAAGTGAACCGCAGTCCAATTTTATTGCTTGCAACCAAAGCACCCTAAATGATACAGGTGCCCTTTTGTGAGATTATCTCCTCGATAAAGTAATGGATATTGACTCCATTTTAACCATCAGGTGCTCTTTCTAGAGATGAATTACAGCCTGACCTTGCCTAGTGGCTCTGAGGAGTCCTTAGGAGGTAAATTCAAAAAAAAAAAAAAAAAAAAAAAAAATCAATAGCCTTAGGAGAACTACTTCTAATAGTTTTACTTTTGCTGTGTAGCCCTAGGACTTGGTAACTGATCAACATGGTAATGCTACATTTGCCCATTCATACAATCAACCTTCTAACTTATGAACCATAATCTCAATTATATTTGTAAAAATTCCAGTGACCCAGTTCCATAGACTCCTCACAATAAAATAAGTAATGAACTAACCCATATTATATCTTTGTCTCACCTGTAATACACATTAAGAGTCTGGATATGAATAGTTCTACAAAGCTAGAAAAGTAATTGCTCCTTTTCTAATACGTTTACTATCATCTTTAAGAATCTCTCACACCCTTTGGGGCATCAAGATACAATGATCATACTTTAGCTAAAATTTCTGCCCACAAATCCCTTAATATGAAGTGAAATTAGTCATCTCTACTGAAATAGGATGTGCATCAGGCCAGCAAATAACGGTACAAGCCTGGACTTGTTCCAGCAGGGTTCAGACAAGGCCAGGGGCACTTGGAGGCATTCTGAGATGACCCTTGTGGTGGGTGGAATTTTAAAAATGCACTTACCCACCCCAGATCCCACATCCTGTAGAATTTGTGACTATGCTGATGTGTCACTCCTATGATTATGTTTATCATCATGTGCCTATCATTGTAAACATAATTATGATAACATGATTTTGCCATGTTGTTAGATGGCACAGTTGACCTTAAGAGTGGGAGAGTCTCACTGAAACCCTTGTACACTGCTGTTGGGAATGTAAATTGGTTTTGCTATTATGGAAAACAGTATAGAGATTCCTCAAAAAAATTAAAAACAGAACCATCATATGATCCAGCAATCCCACTTAGGTGTATTTATCCAAAAAAGAAATTAAAATCAGAATCTTGAAGAGCTATTAGTACTCCCAAATTTATTTCAGGACGATTAACAACAACCAGGATGTAGAAAAGACCAAAATGTCCATGCACAGATTAATGGATAAAGAAACTGTGGCATATACATACAATGGATTATTATTCAGCTTTAAAGAGAAGGAAATTCTGCAATATGCGATAACATGGGTGAACTTTGGGGACATTTTGTTAAGTGAAATAAGCCAACATGAAAGGACAAATAGCATATGATTCTGTTTATACAAAGTATCTAAAATATTCAAACTCATGGAGGCATAGAATTATGGTTGCCAGGGCTGGAGGAGAGGGTAATGTGGAGTTTCTAATCAGTAGGTATAAAGTTTCAGTTCCCCAAGATAAGTTCTAGAGATCTGCTGTATCACATTGTACCATAATCAACAATAACATATGGTACACTCAAAACTACGCTCAAAGAGTAGATCTCATGATCCCATGTTACATGTCCTTACTGCAAGTTACTTATTTATTTTATTTATTCATTTATTTTATTTATTTATTTTTCTGAGATGAGGTCTCCCTCTGTCACCCAGGCTAGAGTGCAGTGGTGTATAGCTCCCTGCAACCTTTAACCCCTGGGCTCAAGGAATCTTCCTGCCTCAGCCTCCCAAGTAGCTAGGACTACAGGTATGTACCACCACACCAGGCTACCTTAAATGAAAAAACAGAATGAGATTCTAATCTCTGGGTCTGACCTAATCACTGGGGCTCTTCTCAGTGGAGCACTTTCTCAGACTGGTGCCCAGGGAAAAGTCAGAGAGCTTCCACTGGATAAACCACTGCAGGCCCTGAAGAGGGAGGGAGCCACAGGAAAAGGCATGCAGATAGCCTTGAAAAGCTGAAAGCAACCCCCTGCTGATATCAGGGAGAAAACAGGAACCTCAGACTGACAGCTACAAGCAACTGGATTCCCCCAACAATCTGAATGAGCCTAGGGGTGCATTCTTCCCAAGAGCCTCCAGGTAAAAGCTGAATCAGGAGACACCTTGATCTGGGCTTCCTGATACCCTGAGCATAGCAAGCCAGCTCACTTCAGACTTCCAGAACTGAGAGCTAATAAATGTGTTGTTTTAATTTGCTACATTTGTGGCAATTTATTATGCAACAAAAGAAAACAAATCCATCCTTTAATCAAGAAGTTCTTGACCCACTCAAATTACTTCTCACACCAGGTTCTCTAGGTCTCTTCCCACAGAAAAAAGAGTCATTTTGGGAAGTCATTCTCCAATTTCCTATGCCAATTTCCCACATCCAATAAGATACTTTACTTGTCACTGAAGGGGAAGAAAGAAGAAAGGAAAGAATGGTTACAGTTAAGAATGGTGATCCAGGCTGGGCGCTGTGGCTCACGCCTATAATCCCAGTGCTTTTGGAGGCTGAGGTGGGAGGATCCCTTCCAGCCAGGGGTTTGATACCAGCCTGGGCAACAAAGCAAGACCCTATCTCTATAAAAAAAAATTATTTTTAATTAGCCAGGCATGATGGCACACACCAGTAGTCCTAGCTACTCAGGAGACTGAGGTGGGAGGATGGATGGCTTGAGCCCAGGAGTTCGAAGCTGCAGTAAGGCATGATTGTACCACTGTACTCTAGTCTGGGTGACAGAGCAAGACCCCATCTCAAAAAAAAAAAAAAAAAAAAAGAGGCAAGCCAACCCAGCGCCAGGGATTTCATGGGCGGTCTTCATTAAATGTGCATGGCAAGCCTGAGAGGAGACTGTTGGTCCTCATTGTTTATCCAGAGACACTAAGCCTCATGGACATGACCTCAAATAGAGGCTCAACATACACAGCAGCAGGTGAAAAGCAAACAAGGAACAAGCTTCTCTCTTATAAACTGGCTTTTTACTCTTAAATTTGCACTCACCCCAAAACCACTGCAGGATGCTAAAATAAAGCACATGGACACTAAAAAAGTATCCAGAGTAGGCTTTAGTCTCAGGGCCCTCTGGCCAGTGTAACTTGCACCCCCTCAATGCCCAAGACAGAGAGGAAAGAGGCAGCATCAGAGCCCCATTTAAAATAAAAAATCATAAACGACTTCCTCCAAGCCACTTCAGCAAATTATTTGTGAACCTCAAATGTCTGTGATTTCTTACAAATAAATAATACCTAATTTTTAAGCTACATTTTAAAACCAACTCAAAGAGGTCATACATTTCATCAACCCTGTGGTTACAACACAATGGGCCTTTTTCTCTGTCATCTCTAACAAAAAGAGCAGTTTAAGTACTTTCTCCTGTCAGATGCAGACTAACCAGACACTGTACCAATCCTATAAACAATTGTCCCACACCCTGAGAAAGCTAGAATCAGTCAGGTATAACCTAATAAAAGTCTGGGAGCAGAAATGAGTGAAACTTGAGATGCCAGATTTCACTGGCTTCCTGTTTGGTGAAACCACCAAACAGGCTTTGTGTGATCAACAAGGCTGTTTATTTCACCTGGGTGCAGGCGGGCTGAGTCCGAAAAGACAATCAGGGAAGGGAGATAGGGGTGGGGCCATTTTATAGGATTTGTGTAGGTAAAGGAAAATTATAGTCAAAGCCGGTTGTTCTCTGGCTAGCAGGGGTGGGGGTCACAAGGTGCTCATTGGGGGAGCTTTTGAGCCAGGATGAGCCAGGAAAAGGAATTTCACAAGGTAATGTCATCAGTTAGGGCAGGGACCGGCCATTTTCACTTTTGTGGTGGAATGTCATCAGTTAAGGCAGGAACAGGTCATTTAAATTTCACTTCTTTTGTGATTCTTCAGTTACTTCAGGCCATCTGGATGTATGCATGCAGGTCACAGGGGATATGATGGCTTAGCTTGGGCTCAGAGGCCTGACACTAGAGGCTTTCTTCTTTATTCTTTTTCTTAAGAAAATTTACAATCTTGAAGAAATGGAATGCACAGCCAAATGATTCTAAATAAAATTACCAGTTAGTATGTTTTCTAACGCTACTTTCTTCATTAAGATGCTTCAGATAACATCTTAGACATTCCTTTGAAATAGCTTTATTTCAAAGCCATTTTATACTTAGTGGGGTATCTTCCAGCCAGAATATTTAAATACACGTGAACCAGGATAAGGCTAAAATCTAGCCTACAGGTTAAGAACTGGACTAAAGAATCTGACCAACTGAATTGGAATCCCAGCTCTGCAACTTACTAGCTGTGCAGTCTTGAGACCAACATGTCATCTCAGCTGCTTCTTCTGGAAAATGAAAATCATAATCAAACCTACCCCACAGAGTTGTAGAGGTGAAATGAACAAACATACACATAGCACTGATACAGTGCTCCTATGTGCCAGACATAGTTATAATTATCAGCCTTCATGAGTGTTTGGCTCCGTTACACTCACAAACTCTCATCACAGCACTGTTAGTGCATGAGAAGCATCCAGGAGAGACTTCTGGGGACTTCCAGGGGCCCCTCTCCTTATATCCACCCAATTAAACCACAAACATACTTATCTCCAGCCATAGGTATGAGAGGACCACATTTTTGAGACAGAAATGAAAAAAACTCGTGTTAGAACCTCAGAGGTTTTTTGTTTGTTTGTTTGTTTTATTTTTGTATTTTTTATTTTTTTGAGACGGAGTCTTGCTCTGTCAACCAGGCTGGAGCGCAGTGGCAGGATCTCAGCTCACTGTAAGCTCTGCCTCCCGGGGTCAGGCCATTCTCCTGCCTCGGCCTCCCAAGTAGCTGGGACCACAGGCACCCGCCACAACTGGCTAATTTTTTGTATTTTTAGTAGAGATTGGGTTTCACCATGTTGGCCAGGATGGTCTCCATCTCCTGACCTTGTGATCTGCCCGCCGCGGCCTCCCAAAGTGCTGGGATCACAGGCGTGAGCCACCGCACCCGGCCAGAGTTGTTATTAAAAGAAATGCAATTGAGAACTGAGTGAGCAATGTGGCTTATGCAGTGACTACAGCTATCTGTCTAGAAGTCAGCATTTGGTAATTACACCAGCAGTACATTTGGGAACCATTTCCAAACAAAAATAGGGTTTTTTTGTTTTTCTTTTAAGGAATTTAACACCTCTTTAATTCCAAAACACAGGAAGTGAAGGAGTACTTAACAGAGATACGCATCAACAAACTGATGCTAAAAACATCATCATGACAAGAGAACTTGATGGCCCATGTCACAGCCCCAACATTAATCAGGCTCCACTTGCCTGTAAACCAACAATTACACATTTGCTCATTAAGAAAAACCACTGTAAGCCAAGTCCTATAAAGTGTGGGCTACTCTGTAGTCATGCTTGATCTTGGCAAGCTATTTAAACTTCACTGAATCTCAATTTCTTAAACAACAAAAAGGATAACATTCTCAAAGTCACCTAAGGATTAAATGAGATAATGCATAACAGTTGATAAAATGGGCTCATTAACTTTATCCATTATCATTATTATTCAGGCAGTTCTGATATTCATATTAAAATGTGAACTACATCACAAGAGGGAAAAAAATCCTCAGAACAAATTACTTCTTTTCTGCAGATGTTAACCTTAAGAACGTTAACGGTTTATAAATTGTGGTGTCAAGCCTTTCCCAGGGGCTCAAGGATGACCTCCGCACTGTTCACCCACATTTCTCTTGACAATATCAAACATCCCGCTCCATATTCCGAGATCCAAACAGCTCTTCAGCTGTCAGAGAACATGGGAAATGGCAACCTTGAAGCATCTGGGCAAGTTCACTATCAAGAGTCACACACTAAGACAGACATGAACAAGGGTGGGGGAAGGAAGAGCGACACCCCCATCCCATAGCCCACACTTAGCCCTTTATGCTCATGGCCTGTGCAGATTTAAGGATTAGAAAGAATGACACATTTCATTATGCTCATAAAGTACTTTTACCAGGAAGCTGAAAACCAGTAAGTATCTGGGCACATCTTTTTCTTTTTCCAGTTTTACCTATCCAAGCAAAATGACTGACATCCAGGTAAAGCAGCAAAGAAACATTTCCCACATGCATAACTCTCGGGTCCATGTGCAATTGGACAGAGGAAATATACAACAATTGTAGCATGTGAAACAGTTTTCCTAGGTCTACTCGAAATGTCATCCCTTACAAACATGAGGCGCTATAAGACAATTCCCCTCATCACTACATGATGACAATATATTCTTATATTGTGCTGCAAGCAATATATATTGCTGTAAGCAAGCGTGCCTTGGGCTTAAGGGACAGAGATGACATTCACACACTACACAGAATCCACACCTGGCGCCACTGCTCCTTTGCCTGCCCCCCCTCCATCACATTTCATCCCCTCACATTTGAAATATTTAGCATTTATAGCTTCCACCAACTGTATCTCAATAAATGAGTAAATAAAGCTTATTATCAGCCAGGCATAGTGGCTCATGCCTGTAGTCCAAGCACTTTGGGAGGTTGAGGTGGGTGGATTGCTTGAGTCCAGGAGTTCAAGACTAGCCTGAGCAACATGGTGAAACTCCGTCTCTACAACATCCAAAAACATTAGCCAGGTGTGGTGGCACCTGCCGGTGGTCACAGCTACTTGGGAGACTGAGGTGGGAGGATGACCTGGCCCCAGGAGTTTGAGGCTCTGGCGAGCCGTGATCACGCCACTGCACTCCAGCCTGAGTGACTGAGATCTTATCGCAAAAAATAAAAACTTTTTTCCAAAAAAAGCCTATTGTCAAAGTTAAAAATTACATGACAAGCTCATGGAGCACAGTCTTCCATATTGTTTTAGACTCACAGAATCTACTAGAGACAATTATAACCCACCACTATATGCACAAATTTTACATATAGATCTCTGAGAATATTACAGTATGCCCAATTATGTATTTATTTATTATTTGTTTGTTTGTTTTTGTCGCCCAGGCTAGAGTGCAGTGGCATGATCTCAGCTCACTGTAACCTCTGCCTCCTGGGTTCCAGCAATTCTCGTGCCTCAGCCTCCCGAGTAGCTGGGACTACAGGCATAGGCCACCACACCCAGCTAACTTTTGTATTTTTAGTGAAGATGGGGTTTCACCATGTTGGCCAGGCTAGTCTCGAACTCATGACCTCAAGTGATCCGCCCACCTCGGCCTCCCAAAGTGCTGGGATTACAGGTGTGAGCCACTGTGCCTGGCCCAGTATGCCCAATTATCAACCTTGATCTAAAAGTTCTTTAATAGCCATACTTAGGAACCAAACCCGGAAACACGTGAAATGTCCTCGATGTGAAAAAAGTGATAAAACACAGGAAGATGTGTTCAGTTATTTAAAAACGTAAACAGTATATCTTCCTAATGTATATCTAACCTGATGATTAGAAAAACATGCAAAGATCTGAGCATCCACTGCTGGTCAAGATGTGAGGAAAGGGCACGCCCAACATTGCTGCAGGCAGGAAGAACTGTACATCCTTTGGGGAAAGCATCTGGTGATGACTGTTTAAAATTAAAAACGCACATTCACTTTGACTCAGCAATCCCACTCTCAGCATAAGGATAGATGCATACAGATATCTTTTGTTAAAAAAAAGTATTTGTAACAGTAGAATTATGAAAATAGTCTGAAAGCACATTAACAAGGGCATGATTGCATAAGTCAGATATATCCATCTATAGAATATGATGCTGCAATTAAAAGGAACGGTAATGAAGGAGATCAATAGGTACCGACCAGCAAAGATATTCTGAAATACGAAATAAAAAAGACTTTGGTAAGTACTGGGTATGACGTAATACCATTTCTGTAAAAACAAAACAGAGGGGTGGACTTCATATGTATGTACATATTTAAATGTATATACCTCTGTGTACAGAGAAACATGGAGAAAAACACAAACCAAAGTGTTAACTGCACACACCCCGTGGTCCTCTGAGGGCCGGCCTCCTGCTCCCTCAGGGCCCTGTCCAGGCGAGGGCACAGAAGGCCTGTGCTCCCGGAGTCACTCCTCTGTGCTCCCTGAATGGAGTTCTCATACACAGAACTCCATCCCTGATGCAATCAAATCCCTTAAGAGGCTGACCATGTATTTATCATCCAGATTGGGAACTTTTAAGAACGGAAGAGTGTGCTATGAAACATTAGCTGGGGAATTAGGTGTCAACAGGAGCCCTATCCCATGGAAAAGGAGACCTACAGCCACCCTACCCCTGAGCATGGAGCCAGGATCCCCTAACTACCCACTTCCTCAAGGCAAGCCCTTTGTGGGGAGGGGTATTTTCCTTTATCCAGGACAATCACCACCCACTTTCCAAGGGACAATGTCCTAAGTCCTTCCACACTTGGGTGCTCTAAGTGTCAAGTCTTTCCTTCTCCCCCTCTTTCATTCCACAAATACACGCAGAGCCCCTATGACTCCTTCGTTCACTCCTTCATTCAATAACCAAGTGCCTGCTATACACTCAGGTGCCCGGACTATGACAGTGAGAAGTACAGAGATCCTGTCTGTGTGGACCTAACATTCTGCCTGGGGCAGAGATGATAAAGAAATAAACAGATATCTGATAGGATCGGGTGTTAAGTCCCACAGAGCAAACCAGAGCAGGATAGGGGACACAGGGAACAGGGCAGGGGAGTGGGTGCTGCCTTTACATGGGGTGTGGGCTTCTCTGATAAGGCAGCATTTAAGCAGAGATGGAAGGAAAGGGGCACACAGCATTCCAGGCAGGAGAAATAGTAGGAACGGTATCCAGATGGGGAGCGTGATGCCCAGAAGTGAGCAGGAGGGAAGTTGCAGGCCTGATCATGGAAGAGAGCTCTCGACGCCACTCAGGGAGACGAGCCCAGCCACGTGCACCAAGAATTCAGCCTTGGGGGTGATCAGTATGACATTCATCAACCAGAGAAATAAGGGCCTTCTAAGGAAGGTGGTCTCATCGACTCCCTTGTAAACAGAAACCCTTCTGCTTGTCTTCTTCAAGGTAAGAGGAGAAAGAAAGTTCAGTTCTGGTGGCCATCACTGCAGATATTTATTTTATTATTATTATTGAGATGGAGTCTCGCTCTGTCGCACAGGCTGGAGTGCAGTGGCGCGATCTCAGCTCACCGCAAGCTCCGCCTCCCGGGTTCACGCCATTCTCCTGCCTCAGCCTCCTGAGCAGCTGGGACTACAGGTGCCTGCCACTGCGCCCGGCTAATTTTTTGTATTTTTAGTAGAGACGGGGTTTCACCGTGTTAACCAGGATGGTCTCGATCTCCTGACCTCGTGATCCACCCGCCTCAGCCTCCCAAAGTGCTGGGATTACAGGCATGAGCCACTGCACCCGGCCTTTCACCGCAGATATTTAAACATTATAGTTATGCTGTATCTGCTGAAACATAAGGCCGTTAAATCAGTAATCACTCGTCAGCTTTAGTCACAAACATCTAATATTACTGCTGAAAAGTAAAATACTTCCCTTAAACAATGCACTTGTTAATGTCCAAACAATTCCCCAAGGTCATATTCAGAGAAGAATCTGGTAGGATTTCATAAACTGTAAGAAATATGTATACCATCAGGTAGCCTAGAGCAATTCTAGAAATAACGTGGTTTTACACCACTGTTGCATCAGCTTTGAAAAAGATAGATTTTAAGACGAGAAAAAGAGAAGGGTATTTAGAAAGAACAGAATATTACACTTGGTCTGCCAGAAAGTGTCAGCTCTAAAAAAAAGTCAGAGGAAATGCCACTCTTTAAATCCTGAACTAAATTCCCAAATAATTTTTATCGCTGAACCTAGACTTGGCTTATTGGTGACTTCACTGGCAAAACAGCAAAGCATAGATAATTAATACCAGTTCAGAGACATACAAGCCCCTGTCAAAGAACTAAAACATACTTACCTTTTAAAAATATTTTCATATTCACAGAACTTAAAAAACATCTGTTATATTGTTCCAGTTTTTAAATAATCTGGCACATTCAAATCAGTAAAACATTTGTAAGATTTGTGCAGCTAAATCTTTAGATTTGGGTGTCCTAACACTTAATCCACACGTGCGCGCACGCACGCGCACACACATACGCACACACATAGAGCTAGAATCTCCTGGCTGACAGAAAACCTGCCCTGGTGGGACATGGACCAACCATTTGTCCTCGACAAACTGTCTGAGACATAAAATTTTGGTGAGGTTTGGGGGTTGGGAGATGACAGCTGAGTTAAAAGCATCAGTATTATTGATTTTGGCTTCCTGCTACTCCTTTACAGCTGTACTTTGCAAGCTGAACACAGTATAAGTCAGGCCAAAGGACAAGGACAAGAGAGACAAGAGGTTAAAGTTCACCAACACCCTAGAAGAAGAGACGGTTACACCCACAATTACAGCTGATCGCCAGCCACCAAACTTTTTTTTCCTTAATGCCAGGGTTTCACAGTGGCCAAGAGACAGGAGACAAACGACTTTTTCTAACAATTGCAAAATAAATGATTTTTATTTTCTAATAGCTAAGAATATTGTGGAAACACTTAAAAGAGTAAGCTAAGAAAAATGTCTTTGCTTCCCTGGGCCTCTAAAATTAGTCTAGAGTCCACTTCTTGAGAATAAGAGCCAAGTCTGAATTAGGTCTTCATGCCTTGGTGCCTAGCACCGCACCACCCATACATCAATTTCACAATTTAAAAAATGCTGAGAGGCCGGCCGCGGTGGCTCACGCCTGTAATCCCAGCACTTTGGGAGGCCGAGGCAGGCACATCACCTAAGATCAGGAATTCAAGACCAGCCTGGCCAACATAGTGAAACTTCGTCTCTACTAAAAACACAAAAAAATTAGCTGGGCATGGTGGCAGGCACCTGTTATCTCAGCTACTTAGGAGGCTGAGGCAGGAGGATTGCTTGAACCCAGAAGGCAGAGGTTGCAGTGAGCCGAGACCATGCCATTGCACTCTAGCCTGGGCATCAGAGTGGGACTCTGTCTCAAAAAAAAAAAAAAATGCTAAATGAAAAGCAAACAAAATTTTCCCATCAACCACCAAGTTTACTACAATGCCGAACATCTCCAAAGGTTACTGTGTCCAAAGGTGTCAGATGCAGAGTAAACCAGGGTCAGTAGAACCCAACCAAGTGAGAAGGGGCTTGGGGAACCCTCCTGAGTAGTCAATGTTTTTTCTGTTCTGACATTAGTGAACTCCCGGTGATGTTTTAGACTACCTGTTTGGGACTTAATTTTTATGTCCACTTTTGTTTCCATCTAAATTCATGGGCTCTCGGTGGGCTCCTGGTGAGCTTAAGCCCTGGTGTTCGTTGGTGTTCTCTGGAACAAGGGCTCTCGCACAGCGGATGTTATTCAGCTTTCCCTTGAAATGTCACCATGTCCTCAGCATCCATTTCAGTTTCCAACAAGTTACGTGAGATTATTTAAAATGCAAACTACCTGCACAACTGAAATAGTGTTTTTAAAACATTAAAGAACGAAGGCCCTAACGAAAACCAAAATCTCTGATCTAAGGACTCCGCCAACAATATCCAAAAGACTGATAAAATTTTCTTTGTTAATATTTACGAAGCAGGATTATTCTACTAAAACTCAATTTAGTTTAGGCTTTCTTCCAAGTTGATTCAAACTGTATTTCAAGATACAGCTTGAGTAAGCACATTGTTTCAAATCTTAGTTATTACCACGTCAACTTACAACACTCTTTACAAGAATCACAGGCTAGATCTATTAATATAACAAAAGCTTCACTTCAAGGAAAGAGTCAGCGCTTAAATTAGCCCTTCCTACTGATGCATTTGAAACACTGGGAATGAAAGTCATGTTTTTCCCTACAAGCAAAATCATAGTGTTCAGCTTCATTTCTATGTATCTACAGAAATACGATTAAGAGCCTACCAAGGCAGAGCTAGACAGAATTTAACAGAATGCACTGTGTGTATTAACTAATTGATTTTATTTCTACCAGTGTCTGATTCTCTATGTTATGGGCAAAATAAGAAAACCTCCCAAGTAACTAACTTCTCTAGTCTTTGCTAGAAACCTTCCTTCTCCACACATTATGGGCTGCCCTATCTCTACCCAGGAAGAAGAAAGAGCTGCCTCCATAGAATTGTCATCTCAAACTTCAGCCCTCTCCGCACTGCCTGCCCACCCTTTGGTTCAACACCTCTTTGGTGTTCTCCCTCCTTCTCCATAAAGGAATGCTGCAAATTCACTCCTCTCCTCTCAGTGCCTGCCCATCTTCCTCCCAACACGCTTTCCCCTCCACACCACCAGCCCTTCAAGAGAAAGCAGAAACCATAAGCAGTAAAACTCCTTCAGCTCCCCTCTCACAAACCTACCTATCTCAAAGTACTTCCATCACTTCCTCTAGCTACAGTGGAAGAGGAAACCCAACTCTAGGAGCTTTGTTTCATCTTTTACGAGGATGGTTTTCTTTTTTCTTTTTTTTTTTTTTTATTTTATTTTTTTTTATTTATTATACTTTAAGTTCTAGGGTACATGTGCATAACATGCAGGTTTGTTACATATGGTCATACCTTGTTGCCATGTTGGGTGTGCTGCCCACCATCAAATCGTCCAGCACCCATCAATTCGTCATTTATATCAGGGTATAAGCTCCCAATGCAATCCCTCCCCCTCCCCCTCCCCCATGATAGGCCCCGGTCTGTTGATGTTCCCCTCCCGAATCCAGTGAACTCATTGTCAGTTCCCACCTGATGAGTGAGAACATAGCGGGTGTTTGGTTTTCTGGTTCTTGTGATAGTTTGCTAAGAATGATGTTTAGAATCACCTGGGCAGTTTTAAAAATCTCAACACCAGCCATCCCCAACACCAATTACACAGGAATCCTTCTGAATGGTTCCCACCATCAGTATTTTTTAAAACACTCCAAGTGGCTCCAATGTGCAGCCAAGGTTAAGAACCCCCTTCTCTTTCTTCACACTCACTAGGGGTATTGAAATATGTACAGGTCTTTCCCATCTTAAAAAGCCCAGCCTCCCTCAGTCCCATCTCCCCCTTCAGGTCCATCCACATCTCCCTCAGCTTCTTCATGATGAAACTTCTTAGAAGAGCTGCGTGTACTCTTCTCCCCTTCCTCACCTCCACTCTGCGCCACCCAGTGCCTTGCAACTTGCCATGCTGTCTCCTGGCACTGCTTTCACCAGGCTACCAAAGGCCATGTGGCTCACCCCAGTGTCCCTCAGTCCAGTTGTTCCCAATGTCCTGGACTGCTCAGCAGCACATTTCTTGGGATTTGCTTCTAGTTTCTTTCCTAGTAAATAGTGTGGCCTTCTGACCTGCAAGCTCAAATACACTTTCTTTTTTATAAGCAAGGCTTTATCCTATTACACTTTTGAATGTTTTGTTTCCATTTTATTCTTTTCCTTTGGAAAACAAGTAATATGTGATGAATAAGCCTTTGTCTCTCCTATGTATCATCTTCAGAGAAATCCTTTTCTCTCATCTTTTCATTTTGTTTTGTAGAAGTTTCTCAAGTCTGTTGATTCCTGTGTTTTCATTTGTGTTTGTTATATTTGGTGGCTTCTAATGTGACTTTCCTCTTTCTAATGGTTTTTCTCCTTCTTCACGAGGATTAATCAGCTCACTTTCCACCTCCTATATTTCTCCTTTTCTTTAATCATGTATCTTTCCTTTAAACTTTGAGAAAACTCAGTTTTCATTATTCCTTTAAGGCCATGAAATACTAAGATTCTGAATTCTTCTTTTGTTGGTGAGATAATTTATCTTCTGATGTATATTCCGCATCTAGCTTTGTCTGTGTTCCATTATTCTATGAACTTGCCTGCCTGTGCCAAGGTGTGGCAGGCACAACCAGAAGGCATTCGTGCTGCAATGGAGACAATCTGTCACTTCAGAGGAGGAGTAGCCAGCTTCCAGTCCAGCATTAATCTCCAGTTCTCTCCACTGTGGTCAAGTCCTGTAGCCAGGGAGTATTTTACACTCAAGTGTAAAACTTCAGCAGCATTGATATAGGTTAGAAGCCCCTCATGTCACAGGCTCCTGAACACCACCTACCTGAGCCTTCTTTCATCCTCAATTTGAGAAGTCCCCACTCTCAGGAAGCTGGCCTAGACATTAGGATGGCACTCAGTCACAATGGTGGCCTAGGTGTGTGTGCAGGTGTGCATGCAGGTTGGGCTCCAACATCAGGGGTCTCCACTCACTAGACTTTTATGTTCCTGGGATCCCTAGAGCTGTTTAAGTCACAACCTGCCCAACTCTACACAGAAGCTCTTTTCCTCCCTCAACTCCGAGTCCTCCAGTTTTCCGTGGTGCACAACTGAGTTGCACAGAGAGAGTCACTCCTCTAGTCTCTTATTGTTTTAGTGAAGCCATTTAATTTCTACAGGCCACACTATACCCTGCCTCAAATTAGAGGACTATGTAAGCTCACAGCATCCTCTCTCCTTTGGTCCAAACTTCACTCTATTTGCCAGGTATTCTTTAAAGTGTGGTTTGAAGCTGTAGCTATTTAACAGAACACAGCATTTTCTTCTTTGTTTCTCATTCTTTTGGTCTTTTGGGGTTCCAGGTATAAAATTGAGTAAAACCCTGTCTTAATGCCACCATCTTTTAACTAGGTCTTCATTTAATTTTAAGCAGTTTAATGTAATGCCAACACACATTTTCTTTTAGTAAAGCCAACCTATCCCAAAATCTTAAGTTGATTAAACCGTGGAAAAAAAAAAAAAAACTTAACCTGAAATTTATTATTCTAAATATTTCCAAAGACTGGAATGATTTCTAAATGACAATTATTTTTGCTAAATTTTAGTCACCTTACATGCAAATCATAAATGCATATTTTGCTTTCAACTGACTCACAATCCCCACAAAAAAACACGCCACCCATTTCAGTGACTATGGATTCCAATGTTTGTAGAGAGCTTGCGAAGCCCATTTCTAAAAATAAGATGTTTGGAAAACGATGATTCCTACCAATGCCACAGATTATCTTTCAATTAACTGAATCCTAAATAAATTCAGGCTGAATCCGTTGAGGAGGGAGATTCTTCCCTATGAAACAACATTTAAAAGTTAATAAATGTTGATTCTAGATGACCACCTTCCTCTCTTACCCTTGCCAAGTAGGAATGAGCTTTTATAAACTCTACCACTTGTATATTTTTAGACTTCAGTACACCAGCCAAAAAAGAGGTTACCATATATGATACAATTCAAATCTTATCTCCATTTATGTTTAAAGTTTCTTATTTGCTTATTTTTTTAATTTAAAAACTCTGGCTTTCTCTGCCCCCACCTCGCAACATCTAATTCTTTATTTAATTCACTTACAAATGAAAGGTTAATTTTCTTTAAATCCAGTTACTTACTTTTGAAAGAATGCCTTACAAATGATAATCATTACACATCCACATTATTATATATTCCATTTGTACAACTCATGTGACATTCTCCTGTTTTATACTGTAAACGTTTTCTTCATAAAAGACAGTTACCTAGGTTTAAAACAAACCTAATTTCAGTTAAATTATTATACTTCTTTTCTAATTCGGAGGGACAAAATGAATAACTCTGGACTGTGACCCCTAAGAAGCTAGAGCTATACAGTGAAAGGGAAGAAAAAGGGGAGAGGCAGGGAAAAGTGTCTCTCAGGACCAAAGCACACATCCTGGTAATGGAGGCAATTGCAGTAAATGCAACCTGACAAGTATTCAGAGACTGGAGCAATATTCCATCAAGCATTTTTAAATTCAGTTCCACACAAGTCAACTCAGTTTTGCCTGGAGATTTTACCAGACATTTAGCTGGTGTGTATATAATTACCTGTCTCTCTGAATTGGGGGTGGGGAATGAAAAATAGCACAAGGAGGTGCATGATGTTTAAAGAAAGCAATAAACTAAAGACCTGATGTGAAAGAGCTGAAACTCAGGGACTCATTCAACAATAAAAATGTTTATCTTTAACATCTTTAAGCAACAATTTCTTGTTTTAAATCTAAAGGTCATCAACTTTGTTTTGCTCCGAAATTTAAAGACAAAAATGTAATAATATTTATTCCTCATTTTAAGAGTCACCTTCGTCATATTATCTATCATGGGTATCAAAGGCCACTGCAGGATTCTCAGTGTGTATGATAGCTTCTAATCATTTTCTCTAGTTTATCAAGTTACACTTACCATACCATAAGCATCCCTGAAATATTATCTTCAGAATTCATTTGAGGTGTTTGGCAGCCAAAATTCATTGGAGAAAGTCTAAGATATAACTCCCATATATAAGTTTCAGCCCAGTTTTGAAATAATAATTTTGCAATATACAAAAGAGTGACAGTACATGAATTCTTACATGAGACCTCTATAAAGTATCACTTTAGCAAAATAAAAACATGTATCAGATATTTATATATCTCTCAGTTCCTATGTTCTCTGCTTCTACTGGATATATCTTTAAGGTTCCTTGACTCACCAGTTATTAAATGGGGAGAAATATAATGGTTTCATCTATTAAATATGTTCAGGATCATCTACAGAGTAATACACATGTTCTTTCTGTGTTCCACAGTCTGACTTCATAGCACCAAGCATACTACAACATAATTTATAGGCCAAAAACATACTTTAAATCAAACTTTTTTTGAAAAGAAAGATATAAGTAAGAAGTGTAACAAAGAGATAAGCTTTTTATATTATCAGGGAACCCTCTGTAGTTTCACTGTCCAATTTATCAGCCACATGTGGCTACTGAGTACTTGAAATGTAGCTACTACAAACTGAGATGTAAGCATAAAATGCACTGCAAATTTTGAAAGCTTTGTGAAAAAAAGGTAAAATATCTCATTAGTAAATTGTATATTAATGACAGATTAAAATAATAAACATATTAAGTTACATAAAATATATTTAAACTTTACTTTTTTACATGTGGTTACTAGAAAATGTTAACTTAAAATTGTGGCTGGCCGGGCACGGTGGCTCACACCTGTAATCCCAGCATTTTGGGAGTCCGAGGCAGGTGGATCACCTAAGGTCAGGAGTTGAAGACCAGCCTGGCCAATATTGTGAAACCCTTCCTCTACTAAAAATACAAAAAAAAGAAAAAGAAAAAGTAGCCAGGCGTGGTGGCAGGCGCTTGTAATCCCAGCTATTCGGGAGGCTAAGGCAGGACGATCACTTGAACCCAGGAGGTAGAGGTTGCAGTGAGCCAAGATCACGCCACTGCACTCCAGCCTGGGCAACAAGAGCAAAACTCCATCTCAAAAAAAAAACAAATTGTGTCTCACATTTCACTTCTATTGGACAGTGTGGTTTTATAGACTAATTTTGAAATAGTCTTATGAGGCAGTTTAATCACTCATTATAATAAAGTGACAGTATAAGAAAAAAAAGGAAGGTAAAAGGTAGCATGCATTCTCTCCCTAACCCTCTCACCACATGTGCCTTGCATGGGGAGGGGAACAGCAAAGCTATCCATCAGGAAGGTTACTGCAACAAAAGATTCAGCTCATTGCCTTTAGCCTTATCCCTGACATTTAACTCTTGCAAAAATTTCTTCTGCTCCACTGCTTCCTGCTGCAAAAAGTTTCCAAGCAAACCGTGACCCCAATCTCCCAGGCAAGCACATGCTTCATAACTCAGTTGAGCTATGGCAATCCATGCTGCTCTAGAAATCGGGTGCCCAATAGGCATGCAAATGCACAGACACCTGGAGGAGTTCACAAAACCCTCTCAGTTCAACACAAGTAGGGCTTCAACACACATGTGGCCACCCCTGCTCAACACCCAAGCCACGTGTGTGACTCTCCTAGTATTGTCACTCCCACCAGGCAGAGGCATACTTTCCAAAGGACTGGTAACCAAGAAGCGATGGAGGAATGGATTTGGTGTTGTGACCAGCAGGATCCCCCTGCTGGATTCTCCCCTAAGCCTCCGAAAGCTCCCCACTGCTTCAGTGGTTTCACATCTTCCTGCCCTTTCTTTCCTAGGTTTCAAGGATAACTGGAAACCCACATTGGTCACTGAGCATTCACAGCATGGTCCGGCACTGTCTAACAGACCCTGGGGCAGCAGATTTAGTGCTTTCACGAAGATTTTCAGGAAACTCAGTCATTCACTCATTCAACACATGTTTATAGAGCTCCTACTATGTGCCAAGCATTGGTCTAAGGCATCTGGCACACGTCATTGAGCAAAAGAGACAAAGATCTCCTATTCAAGCAGAGAGGCAGGCAATAAACAAGAAAGACAATAAAAAGACAAATTATATAGTATTCTGGAAGGTGGTGAGTACTAAACAGAAATAAAAACAGCTCAGGGTAAGGAAGTTCTAGGCCTCTGGGTGCAGGAATGGCAGTTCTGTGGAGTGGCCAGCGTGAGCCTTGCTGAGAAGGTAACAGTAGGACCTAAGAGGGTGAGAAAGCAGCCATGCCAGCCTCCAGGGAGGGAGCTGAGGCAGCAGAGGCCCCACTGGCAGAAGGCAGCTGCATGAGGGGCAGAGAGACAGAAGGTCACAGAGGTCATGGGGCCAGGCCACGCAGGACTCAGAGGCCACGGTGAGGACTGCAGCCTCTGGAATGGCAGAGGAATGATTCACTCTGCCTTGTGTCTGTCTTGAAAGGAGCATCTGCCTAGTGTTCTGAGGATTCTTCTCTAGGAGTCAAGGGGCCAAGCAGGGAATATCCAACTAAAATGTGTAAAACGTGTTAAACACTGTTGCACCTGAGAGCTACATAATAACAAACAAGACAAAGATAAGAATAATGGTGTCTGATCTAGACTGAGAGAGAAAAGACTGTGGGTGGTGAGAGAAGTGGGGAAAACCACCATTACCAGGACCCAAAATGGTGGCGCTGTGACTGTTCACACCAGAGCTGGCATGGGGGACACGAAGCAGCGTCTGCAGGCACAGCGGTGGTGCGGCTCCTCACCATGCACATCCTTTGAAGGGCTGCTAAGTAACAAGAGCTTGACTTTGCCTTTTATATGAAAGAAACCATTTCTCTAAAAGCAAATACATTACAACCACCACCATAAAAGAAAAGCGGGGACACTATGAACCCTGGGATTTCCAACCTGATTCCACATTTACACAGAACGTGTGGCACATAGGTGCACTGCCCTTCAATGACTTCACTGAGCAGGAAAATGTGAGCGTGTAAAGGAAAAAATATGATCAGTATAAATAAACATTAATACAGAACTAATTTTCTGAGTTCTCATTTCACTGAATAATTATACCTTTGGGCTGACATGAATAATTTATTAAGTAGCATGCAGTTTATATGTAGCCTTGCAACTTTTTGCCCTCATTATATAATCATTTGAAATCTTTCTGAGGCAAACCATAGCTGAAAAAAAAAGTGACTTCCATGCAAATGTCCTTTTTCTATCAGCCTATGGATAGTTTACTAAGTGTCTCTTTGGGTTAACAAGAGCTATTCGAAAAGCTGTTTAAAAATCTTCTTTCTGAAATATGTTCAATAATTCATTAAAGTTCTAAAAAGCCAAACTCCCTTTTTTCTTAGCTTATTATGTATACTGATCCTTGACTCAATTTAGCTTTTAAGAAATGTAAAACCATACATTGCTTCCTGGCTTCTTCACAGTTAACAAATAACCTATAATTCAACTAGAATGCCTGTTAAAATATTATCCTCATAAAATAATTCTGTTAGTGCTTTGGGACCTATAAGCCCTGGGGGGTTCCATTTCATATTAAAATTGTCTTCATTTGCACCTGTTATAATAAGAAGCTGCTGTGTAATGAAGCATCAATACACTAATTCTTAGAGCTGACCTGTTTTGATAAGTCTCACAGAACACAGAACACTGATTATATCTAGACCTGAGTGGTCCTCCTCATTTTTCCTGCTGCTTCATGTTCTGTTACATGATAGCATCATAAAATGGTAATCTAATTACTATAACTATTAATTATGCTCATGATTAATTTGAAATACCTGACACAAAATGTAAATGTACAGCCAGAGACAACACACAGTCTTAATGAAATCCTAACACCTGAAACTGTTCAGCATCATTATCAGTCAAGTAACTGTGCTTACTTTCCTCTCAGCTGGGCAGAGTTGGTCCCTAGTATTGTTTACTGAAAATCTGCTTCAATACAGAACAATTAGTGTGCACCTGAAACATGGCCTGGGAGTGGCACACTCACTTCCAGCATCCTCCCAGGTCACCCCTAAAATAAGATCATCAGTCCCTGCTTTTGACTTCTTCTTAATACCTCCCACCTACCCCCTGCCAAATCCCTAGTTCTCTCAAGAAGTCTGCTGATTTTCTTGGAACCTCCAAGTAAAATAAGGTTACGACCCTTTGGTAAACTGCTATGTAAATTGTTTACATTGGATATAGTAGGGAAAATGTTGCTTGAAGGGGAAAATGAAAACAAAAATGCTTAGACAAAAATAGCAGGGCCTTAGTCTGAAGACTGTATCTCTGATATACTGAACGAGAACTGGAAAGATCAGGACAGGACAGTGTGTCGGGTTTCCAGAAGATAGCCTAGAACTGTTGGGGGTGGAATTAAATCGACATAATTGCCCCTAACGTTGGGACAAAGTACTGTGAAGACTCGTCAGACGCTGGTGTCTTTCTATTAAATAACTCAAAGAGAACAGTTAGCTAAGACATAAGATTGGCCCAGTGTTTATGCTAGCAAAAGCACCCTGATACCTGCTCCCTCTTCAGGTTCAATTACAGTGAAAGGCAGGAGTAACATGGACAGGAGTGTTATTAGTGATATCATTCGTGTTTTCCTTTCCATTTGCTTTTCAATCTCCCCCTTGCAAGTAAGAATCCAGGTCTTTGTTCTGGGAAGAGAAGACAAAGGAACGGAACAGAAAGAGAACAGAAAATAGAGGGAACAGGGAAAGAAAGGAAAACACTGAAGATTAACAGGAAAAATGTTCATGAAAGGAGGAATAAAATGCTTTTTAACCAAAACTTTCACTAATAGCTTTGCCTCTTAACAAGTTTTTTTATGGAAACATTCTTTATTAAATGAAATGTATTCTAATGATATGTCTTTAAAATATTTTATGATGGCAGGTCTTTCTCCTAAGATCAAAACACATCCCATCATTTGCCATCAGTCGATTTATCTCACCGTTTGAATCTGAGAGGAAATCTGCTACTTATGATTCATAGAATATTAATAAAAGTTAAATATATTCTACTTCTTTTTCTGAGACAGAGTCTTGCTCTGTCACCAGGCTGAAGTGCAGTGGCGTGATCCCGACTCACTGAAATCTCCGCCTCCCAGGTTCAAGCGATTCTCATGTCTCAGCCTCCTGAGCACCTGGGACTACAGGCACCCGCCACCACGCCCAGCTAATTTTTGTATTTTTAGGAGAGATGGGGTTTCACCACATTGGCCAAGATGGTCTCGATTTCCTGACCTTGTGATCCGCCCACCTCGGCCTCCCAAAGTGCTGGGATTACAGGCGTGAGCCACCGCACCTGGCCAATATAGTCTATTAAACCCTCATTCAAGTATAGGTAGCGTCCAAAGAATAATTCCAAATATCCTAATTTAAATGCTCTTTTAAATTATGATAACTTCAAGCAAAATAAAATCACCAGAAGACAGAAGAAAGAATAATTTTGCCTCCCAATCTTTGAAGCATTATTTAAACTAGAACCTGATCTTACATAGTATGCCTGGAAAAATTTACAAGGTAATAAATAAAATGCATGTATCTATTTAAATGAAAATTTGAATATCTCAAAATACACATAAACTAAAAACCATAGACTGTACAACATCATAAAGATCAAGGCTGAGATTTCTAGAATGCAGTACTTACACATATGTGCACAGAAACACGTGCACACACACACACAGAGTCCTCATAAGGAAAATTGCTTGGCTGACTGTCATTTCTATCGAAATATGTAAGTTGAAAAGATTTGACAATAAAACCTTCTAAATCATCAGTCTAAATGTAAAATGAATAGATCATCTTCAATAGCAAATTAATTGCATCCCTAAGGGGTCCCCTACCAGGAAATACATTCACACTCTTAGTAATTTTATGACAACTCCTACATTTTCACCTCCAACCCAGACTTCTCTTCCATGGACACCAGCCTATAGGTCCAACACATACTTCTCGTCTCCACTAAGGTAGTGACATCTCAAATTTAAAATGTCCAAGCCAAACTTCTGATTTTCTCCATCACACCCCAAACCTGTTTTTCCCACAAACTTCTACATCTCAGTAATGACATCTCACAACCTATCCCATCCCCATATCACATACCATCTTATGGTGGCAGATAGTATTTTCTAAAAATGTAGCCCCAATAATACATCCAGACATCTGCAGCTTCTCCCCTTGAACCTGGCTGGGTCCTTGTGATTCCCTCAACAAAAGAGTTATGTCAGAAGTGATTCTGTGGTTCCCACAGCTAGACCCTAAAAATGCAATGCAGCTCTGCCTGGCTCTCCTAGGACTGGCTCCTGGAACCCAGCCACCACGCTGCAAGGAAGGCCAAGCCACATGAAGAGTAGCATGAAGAGGCCCATATGGAGAAAACTCTGTCCTCCCAAGGCCTCGGCTGTGCTCCTAGACAACAGCCAGCACTAGCCCACTGGCCTTGGGAGACAGTCACCTGGAAGCATCTCCAGGTGACAACTCCTACATTCTCACCTCCAACCCAGACTTCTCTTCCATGGACACCAGCCCACAGGTCCAATAGATACTTCTTGTCTCCACTAAGGTAGTGACATCTCAAATTTAGGGCCATGGATGTAAGAACAGTGCAGGCTCCAGGGCCCTGTGCTCACAGGACTTATGCTCAGTGTTTAACGCTCTGCAGTCACAGTCTTATTTTATCTGTGAATGTGTGTTCTTTAGGTGGAACAATGGCGCATGAGCTGTGGACTTGGATCCTTAGCTCCTGCATAATCCCACATCACCAGGACAGGTCCTCAGCTACTCACTAACCACTCCCCTGGCACCCTGGCTCCTCCACACAGTGAGGGCTGCCTCATCTTCCCCTGGCAGAGAGACACAAAGAGGGCTGGGTACACATGCCTATGATGTTTCAGAGTGTGGTATGCTGCGGCTGTCCCATCCTGGGCTAGCAGAACCCTGACATGTATGACAGGGGACCCTGTATGAGTAAGCCCTTACCCATTCCCAATCCAGCTGCCAAGCACATCCAGCATGGAGGCTGCAATCCCTCGAGGGTCACCAGTCCACTGTGGGTTGAGGTGGCGGGCCCAAGTGAAAGGGAAAAGTCTGGCTTGACATCCCCACCCACAGCTGAGGCATGTGTCATCTGTCCTGGGGCTGGAGGGGGGCAGGGGGACCTGGCAGCTTGTCCCTTGCGGGAACCGAGGCAGGATCCCCAGGTGCCTATGACGGTCTGCACTGTGCAGCAATTATCCTCAGCCCTGAGGAAACCCATCAATATGAGGCAAATAAAAACACCATGACATGTCCAGAAAGAGACCACAAGAGAAAGGAAAAATGTTTTCTATTTCAGTATGTTTAATGGCACTTTGACCCTGCTTTTCACACAAAAGGCCCTTGTCCTTTTCATGGTACCTGAGCCCTGCTCCAGCATTCAGCTGACACGCCGTGAAGCTGAGACGAGCCTTCCCCACGGAACCCTGCCCAGACTGCAGATCTGTAAGCAACGGAAATGGCTGCTATATTCCTTGAAGTCACTGGGTCCAGGGTGGCTGATTGTGCAACAAAATACAGCGACAACACTTACTTGCAGTTTCTTTTCTAACCCCCGATCAAGCTTGACTGAAGTTCCATGAAGGCAGTGATTTCGAGGGTGTTTTGTTCACTGTACCTAATGGGCAACTGCCCCACTCCTCTCAGTGCCCAATAAACGAATGAAGTCCCACTTTGCTGAAACTTGATCTTTAGGTAAGGCTATGCATAGATGGTCACCAGTAGAGTTAAGTTTTTAACTAGTTTAAAATACTGGCAGTAAACAGTAGAAAAGTGTGCAATGATGCTGCTGACTGCCAGTGTGCTTAGTGAGCGTGTGACCTCTCCTCATGTCCATGGCCTGGGGGTTCTGGGGAGAGGGCACCAAGTTAAGGCTGGGAAAGCAGGACTTGCCTTCCTTGCTCCTGACCAGCCACTTAGCCCTCAGAGTCAATGTCCTGGCCCATGACCAATGTGCTGCCACACAGGCCTGCCATGAGGAGCAGAGGGGATGATACATCTATTTCAAAAACAAGTTCAGAACACTTATTCTGTCCTAAGCAAGTATTCCAGGCAATTGAAGGAGGTGCAAACATGATGACATGGTTCTCAGCATAATCTGTTATTAAAATGTATATATCTTTTTTAATTCTTAATTTTTTGTGGATACATTATAATAGGTATCCATACTGATAGGTGTATATATTTATGGGATACATGAGCTATTTTGATGCAGGCATACAATATGTAATAATCACATCAGGGTAAATGGGGTATCCATCACCTAAAGTATTTATCCTTTGTGTTACAAAGAATTCAATTATACTTGTTATTTTTACATGTACAGTTAAATTATTATTGACTATTGTCACCCTGTTGTGTTATCAAATACTAGATCTTATTCATTCTTTCTATTTTTTTGTACTCAACCCTTTCTCTTTCCCCTCTACCACTACCCTTCCCAGACTCTGGTAGCCATCGTCCTACTCTCTATTTCCAAGTGTTCAACTGTTTTAATTTTTAGCTCCCACAAATAAGTGAGAGCATGTTAAGTTTGTCTTTTAGTGTCTGGCTTATTTCACTTACCATAATGACCTCCAGTTCCATCCATATTGCTGCAAATGACAGGATCTCATTCTTTTTCATGGCTGAATAATACTCCACTGTGTATACATACCATATTTGCTTTATCCATTCATCTCTTGATGGACACTTAGATTGCTTCCAAATCTGCCTATTGTGAATAGTGCTGCATCTACTCACAATAGTGACCATATATATATATCATATATATGGTCTGGATATACGGCTCATGCCTATAACCCTAGCATTTTGGGAGGCCAAGGTGAACAGATTGCTTGAACCCAGGAGTTTGAGACCAGCCTGGGCAACATGAAGAAACTCCATCTCTACAAAAAATACAAAAAAAAAAGTTGAGCTAGGCATGGTGGCACCCACCAGTGGCACCCGCCTGTGATCCCGACTATTCAGAAGACTGAGATGAGAGGATCACCTGACTCCAGGAACTCAAGGCTGCAGTGAGCTGTGATTGTACCGCTGCATTCCAGTCTGGGCAACAGAGCGAGACCCTGTCTCAAAAAAAAATCATATATGTGAACACACCTGCCAAACTATATTGCCATTAAAAATAAGATCACAAATGGCAATAACAATTATTATTCAGGCTTATTCCAGTCTTCACCCCATGATCTCACATGGCTCCTCACCATCAGATGCCATTCAATACTTAACCCAATCAGGACAAAGAAGGTATATACCAAGAGACTATTAGAAGTATTATATTCTGGCAGTGCAAATGATTTTGCATGTGGCAGGAGTTGCATGTTTGTAGCAGAAACATGCTCACTTCTCCACAGGATTACTGGGTCTTCTTGAAATGACTTCATTTTTATGAATGATTGGGTGAAAGACATTCTTCTGACCTGGTGCAGATTATATTTCCATTTACTAGCCTGGAAATTGGCAAGAGACAGTTGTCTCCCTCTTGTTGGCACATCCATTGTGACTGTCTTCCCAAGGACTCATCCCAACCATTCCCTAGGGAGAATTCAGTCACGGCTAAGGTCTTTAGAATAGCAAACTGCACTGGTAAGAATCCCACATGAGCAGTTTAAATGCTCTGCAGATGCAGCTGACACAAGAAACAAAACCAGTAGGAGATCTCAGGTCTTCTTAGCGGAATTCAGAAATTTAACCACATCTGTAAGAGGAGCTTCTGAAAGCCATATCAGTGGCACATGAACTGGTAATATGAATATTCTGAGTGTTAGAAAGCCCAATGAAGATCCTAAAGATCATTCCTCATGAAAAGAAAAACAGCTTTTAAAAAAATCTGTAACTTGAACAGATCTTTTGCTTTGCCTCTTCATCATTCTGCCCTGTGCAAAGATCATCCTGCTCTTCAAAACATATTTCTGCTGTAGCCTCAAGTGATTCATCCTGTCACTAAGCTGACATTGTCATGTTAGAAAATGCTATGTTCTTTTTTTCCTTGCTTTTTTTTTCTTTCTTTCTTTTTTGAGATGGAGTCTTGCTCTGTCACCCAGGCTGGAGTACAGTGGCATGATCTCAGCTCACTGCAACCTCTATCTCCCAAGTTCAAGCGATCTTCCTGCATCAGCCTTCTGAGTAGCTGGGACTACAGGCACACGCCACCATGCCCAGTTAATTTTTGTATTTTTTGGTAGCGACAAGGTTTCACCATGTGTAGGTGTGTTAAAGGCAAAACAGAAATCCCACGTCTGACTGCAGCCAAGACCATGCTAAACCAGCACACTGTGGATCTGGAGGCTGTGATGGTCTCAAGACAGCCCATTCTAGAGGTTTTGTGTGGGAACTGCTAAAAGATGAGCAAGGCATACCTTCTGATCTCAACTAGGAGGGTGGCCCACTGGCCCCAATCTAGCAGACTCCTGGAGGCTGAGGAAAAGAATTTAGAATAGGTCCATAGGAGCAGCGGGAACATTCCAGATTCCTGTCTTCCCTACTTTGGGAAGGGGTCCCCCAAAAGAAAGTTTTTAATCACACTCAGCTTCCCAGCCTGGGCCACCATACAAAAACCTCTTGAAGCGTAACTCAACCAAACCCACTTCTACTGCTTGCTTTACTTATTTTTTTATTATTATTTATTTTTGTGAGAAAGTGTCTCGCTCTGTCACCCAGGCTGGAATGCAGTGGCACGACCTCAACTCACTGCAACCTCTGCCTCCCAGGTTCAAGTGATTCTGCTGCCTTGGCCTCCCAAGCAGCTGGGACTACAGGCATGCGCCACCATGCCAGCTAATTTTTTTTATTTTTAGGAGAGATGGGCTTTCATCATGGCCAGGCTGGCCTTGAACTCCTGACCGCAAGTCATCTGCCTATCTCAGCATCCCAAAGTGCTGGGATTGCAGGTGTGAGTCACTGCACCCGGCCAGAAAATGCTATATTATGGTCGTCTTTCCTCTTTGTAAGCAAGTGTAGCACCTTCCTCAGGTCCACTTTCACCCTCCAGAAGGCGGGATGGAGAGGAAATCTTCAAGCCAAACTGTGCACAGAGCCCTCTGAACCCAACAGAATGAGAACACATGACAGATGACTTTGAAATGAGGCAAGAAAGTCAAAATCACTGACTTTCTAGAAAAGATCTAAGGCTTCTCCACTAGATTAAGCAAGTCTACAAACTGGGCCATTTCTTTTGGCACCAGGCTTCCCATTAACCCATTGACACTTGAGTCTTAATTGCCGGGGGCATCCCAAAGGTCAAAGAAAATATGTGTCACAAATATGAAAAAAAAATATATTCAGTGGAGCTAGTGCTACGAAGAATGACATAAAACTTCTGTATTAGGAAGATGGGAAGCAGGAAGAACAAGCCCTTCACTGATACAACTGTTGTTTACTGAGCATTTAGTAACTGTCAAGCACTATAGCAGCTGCTGGAATGTCAGTTCAGTAAGGTAAGCCAGGCCTGCCCTCACTTGGAGCTTCCTTTCACTTTGGGAAAGGAGAGACAGGTGATAATTAGAGAGACACATAAAAAAACAAGATAACTTTAGATTGCAGGTAAGTGCCTAAGTAGAAAATGAATTGTGGTGATGCTGTAGACAGTGTGGGCAGGCTGGCCACCATTCATTCACTTATTCAGTAGATAGTTATTGATGTCCTAAGTGCCAGACATTGTTCCAGAGACTGGGAACACAGAAATGAATTCAGAGAATATAGAGCAGAGGGATTCCTGAATTCATGGACTCACATACTAGTAGCAGGACAAACAAAAATAAGAAAATATTTAGTTTGTAAGATGGAGAACAGTCTGTGAAAAAAACAAAGCAGAGAAGGGAGATTGTGTGTATGTGTGTGTGTGTGTGTACGTACACATGCATGTGTATACCTACAATTTTAAATATGGCCATCAAATAAGAACTCATTAGCAAACAGGGACAACTTGAGTGAAGACCTGGATATGGAAATGGTAGCTGTCTGCAGAACTGGGTAGAGCTTCCAGCAGATGGACAGGAAGGGCAAAGGACCTGAGGCAGAAGCAAGGCTGGGGAGCTAAAAGTTTGGAAATCTCATCAATGTGACTAAAGCAAAGACAACAAGAACCGGGGAATGAATGCGGCAAGAGCAGTGACCAGCACAAAAGCACTGCCAGAAACCAAAACAAGCGGCCAAAAGAAATGGTTTCTGCTAATATTCACCATTCAGTCTATTTACTAGGAAAACTTCATGTGAGAAAAACAGCACATTCTCATGTCCCAGCATGTTCTCCTGTCCTCAGTTGTTTATTAAGTCAAACATTAAACCCAGGACCTACCTGAGTAAGACAGCGTGTGCGACACTTTTTCTGTAAGTTATGTTGGACTTCAGAGTCAACCTTCCATCCTTGAATAAAACGTCTTTACAAAGAGGGGAAAGCAGCACTCAAAATCAAAGGCATCAGACATGCAACCCCTAACACAGTTGGTGACTTGAGTATAATGGAAATAAGGAAGTAGAGAGACTGGTTGATTCCCATGTAAGTCTGAAGCTAAAATCCTTGAGAAACGTCTGTATCAATCACCGACCATTCTGCTACCTCTTGTACTAAAGTTATTTATTTTTAGAGAGAGAGAGAGAGAGAGAGTATAAATCTACTTTAATTTTAGGAAGCCACAATGTTTTTCATAGATTCTCAGGCTTTCTAGGGATCATGCTGGAGAAAAAGAGACAAACGCTGTATAGCTTCTACAATTCAGAGCCCAGAACAGCTTTTAAGAATGAACAGACCAGGAGAAATTGGTCAAAGGGCACGAAGCTTCAGTTGTGCAGGATAAATAAATTCTGGGGATGTCATGTACTGCATGACGACTACAGCAGATAATACTGGATTGTATCCTTGCAATCTGCTGAGAGAGTCAATCTTAACTTTCCTTACCACAAATAATAAAAGGTAACTATGTGAGGTGGGGGATGGTAATCATTTCACAATGTATATGTGTATCAAAACATCATGGTGTACACCTTAAATACACACAATTTTTATTTGCTAGTTATACCTCAATAAAACTGGGAGAGAGGAGGGAGAATGAAAAGGTGACAACAATGTTCTTCCTCCAGGAATATGATTTAAAAATCCTCATTGTTCCCTGGGAAAGAGACTTCTTGATAAACAAGGCAAGTGCAAGCCAGCATGAGTGAAGCAAAAATGTAACACCTTTTCATTTCACTGCTGCTTTTTTAAGCAGCGATGCTTCATGAAAATTTCAGTCCCTCTTGAATGATGCCCTGCACAAGGCCAGTGTACAATTAAAATCGTATGCCCCTTTCATGGCTCAGCTCATGCAAAACCACTGTGTAATTTGAGTAGAATACAGCATGTAAAATGAGTAATGGAGCTTGTGTGTGTGTTCTGTCACTCTGCATTACGGCTGTGTATAGAAAATAAGATGCAAACAGCTAGTGATGAGCGAGGTGAAGGAGGAAAATGAAAATGTCAAGAGTGGGAAGAAACTGTTAAATGGCACCAACTGCCTGGGCAAGGTGTGTGTCTACTCATGTGCTGCTTGTCTCCCTCAATCTATCATCAGAAAGGACAAGCCACCTCGGGAGGAATGACTGTCCTACGTTGGGAGGATGGAGAGGCCCCCATCGTGGACTGCCCACGGCAATAGCACACTTGCCCTGGACTGTCAGTTCACCGGCTTCACTGTAATCTGGCTGCTGTCAATGGCAGATCCAGAAATAGCAGTGCACAGAGCATCCTGGCCTTCAAACCCTGCCAACAATTTGGCAAAAGCTAAACTCAGAGGGTAAGTAAGGTGACTGGAAATATCTTTTAAAGGAAGAGTCAAGGGACTGAGACACAACTATTTCCTCTCAATCTTTTGTTCAACTGAGAATCCAAATTTTAGCAAAATGGGTCACTGTGTTGTATAGCTGGAAAGTGTATAGCTGGTAGGAAGCAGAAAGATTCCAAAGGAAAATGGAGTTACCTCTGCTTACTACACATCCACCTTGGCCTTATAGAAGTGAAAGAACTGGGGAAGGAACATGAAAAGAAGACAACCGCATGACTGCACAAGACAAAGCTGCTGCTACTGCAAGCTGGCTACCCCTTCTCAGGAGGAGGAGGACAAATTTTGAGGATGGAGAGAAGGTAAAACAATTAGCATAAAGAATCCCCTCCATAAATAGGGAAAACAATGAAAACTTTTCCTATTTCCATAGTCCCACCATATGGGTTTTGTCAAATGCATGTCACTTATCCACCATTACAACATCATACAGAAGGGTTTCACTACCCTAAAAACCCCTTCTGTTCTACCTTATATCCCTCTCCACCATCCCCAACCACTGATCTTTTCTGGCAACATTGATGTTTTCTTCTTTAAATTATAGGAAAACACAAACAACATATAATTTAGAGTCTTAAGTGCATTTACATTGTTAAGCAACCATGACCACCAGATCTTTTCCTGGCAACCATTGATCTTTTCTTCTTTAAATTATAGGAAAATACAAATAATGTAAAATGTACAGTCTTAAGTGCATTTACATTGTTAAGCAACCATCGCCACCAGAACTCTTTTCATCCCTGCAAAATGGAAACACCATACCCATTACAAAACTCCCCATTCCCTTCTTTCCTATATCAACCACCTGTCCCCACTCTGAGGTACCACAATTCTACTTTCTGTTTCCAAATTTGACTACTCTTGATGCCTCACAAAAGTGAAATTATTTGGAATTTGTCATTCTGTGATTGGCTTATTTCACTCAGCACAATATCCTCAAGGTTCATTCATGTTGTAGCATGTGTCCCTTTTAAAGCTGAATAATATTACATCAAAGGAACAGACTTCATTTTGTTTATCCCGTTCATTCACTGATGAACACCTGGGGTTACTTCTACCTTTTAGCTATTGTGTATAATGCTGCAATGAACATGTGTGTGCAAATTTCTTTTAGAGACTCTGATTTTAATTCTTTTGGGTATATATCCTGAAGTGGAATGTAGCATCCAATGTTGGATCATTCTCTTTTTAGTTTTTGAGGAACTGCCATACTGTTTTCCACAGTGGTTGAACCATTTACATTCCTATCAACTGTGCATAAGGGTTCTGATTTCTCTACATCCTCACTAATAGTCATTAGTTTCCTTTTTCATTTCTTTTCCTTGTTCTTTTGTTCCTAATGGATGTGATATAATACTTATCTTTTTCCTGTGTATGTAGTTTTGCCTTTTCCAAAATATGAGATAATTGGAATCATAAAAGATACAGACTTTTTCAAACTGATTTATTTCACTTAGTAATATGTATTTAAGATTCCTCAATGTCTTTTTGGGGGCTTGAAAACTCATTTCTTCTTAGCATTGAATAATATTCCATTGTCTCAATGTACCAGTTTATCCAGTCACCTAGTGAAAGACATCTTGGTTGATTCCAACTTTTGGCAAAAATGAACAAAGCTGCTATAACCATGTGTGCAGACTTTTATGTGAACATATATTTTCAACTAAAACTTAGGAGCAGAATTGCTGGATCATATCTAAGACTACGTTTACCTTTGTAAGAAACTGCCAGACTGCTTTCTGAAGCAGCTGTTCTATTTTGCATTCCCACCAGCAATGAATGAAGGTCCTTGTTGTTCCACATCCTTGCCAGCATTTGGCATTTGAAGTGTTTTAGATTTTAGCCATTCTAATATGTGTATAGGTGGGGCATGGTGGCTCATGCCTGTAATCCTAGCATTTTGGGAGGCTGAGGCAGGAGGATCATCACTTAAGCCCAGGAGTTTGAGACCAGCCTGGGCAACATGGTGAGATCCCATCTCTAGAATGTTTTAAATTAGCTGGTGTGAAGAAAAAAAAAAAGGAAGAAAAAAAAAACCCTAGGAATACGGCTAGCAAGGTAAGGTAAGTAAAGGACCTATTCAAGAACTACAAAACACTGCTCAAAGAAATCAGAGACATAAACAACTGAAAAAAATTCCATGCTCCTGAATACAAAGAATCAATATCATTAAAATGGCCACACTGCTCAAAGCAATTTATATGGATTCAATGCTATTCTTAGTAAACTACCATTGACATTCTTCACAAAACTAGAAAAATCTATTTAAAATTCATATAGAACAAAAAAATAGCCTGAATAGCCAATGCAATCCTAAGCAAAAAGAACGAAGCTAGAGGAATCATGCTACCTGACTTCAAACTATACTACAGGGCTACAGTAAACAAAACAGCATGGTACCGGTACAAAACCAGACAGACAGACCAATGGAACAGAATAGAGAACCCAGAAATAGGGCCACACACCCACAACTATCTGATCTTTGGCACAGCTGACAAAAGCAAACAATGGGGAAAGGACTCCCTATTCAATAAATGGTGCTGGTGTAACTGGCTAGCCATATGTAGAAGACTGAAACTTGACCCCTCTTTACACCATATACTAAAATTAACTTAAGATGGATTAAAGACTTTAAACATAAAACTCAAAACTATAAAAACCCTGGAAGACAACTTAGGCAACACCATTCTGGACACAGGAAAAGGCAAAGATTTCATAACGAAGATGTCAAAAGCAAAGCAACTGCAACAAAAGCAAAAATTGACAAATGGGATCTAATTGACCTATTTATGTCTAGTGTTCCATTACTGAAACACTAAGCTTGTGGGAGTTTTTCATATCCCACTACTCAAGGTCATCACCAAGGTCTAATTTTTCACACACACAAATTTGCAACCTCCAGCATAAGTGGGTTAAACTGAAAAGCTTCTGTACAGCAAAGGAAACTATCAACAGAGAGTGAACGACCTACCAAATGGGAGAAAAATTTTGCAAGGTATATATCTGACAAAAGTCTAATATCCAGCATCTCTAAGGAACTTAAATTTACAAGAAAAAATAAACAACTGCATTAAAAAGTGGGCAAGGGACAAGAACAGAGATAATTTTTAAAAGAAGACATACACATGGCCAATAAGTATATGAAAAAAAGTTCAACATCACTGATCATTAGAGAAATGCAAATCAAAACCACAGTGGGATACCATCTCACACCAGTCAGAATGACCATTATTAAAAAGTCAAAAAAATAACAGCTGCTTGTGAGGTTGCAGAGAAAAGAGAACGCTTACACACTGGTGGTAGGAGTGTAAATCAGTTCAGCCATTGTGGAAAGCATTGTGATAATCCCTCAAGACCCAAAAACAGAAATCCCATTCAACCCAGCAATCCCATTACTGGGTAGATACCTGGAGGAATGTAAATCATTCTACCATAAAGACACATGCATGTGTACGTTCACTGCAGCACTATTCACAGCAGCAAGGACATGGACTCTACCTAAATGCCCATCAATGACAAATAGGATAAAGAAAATGTAGTACATATACACCACAGAATACCATGAAGCCATAAAAAGAACAAGATTGTCCTTTGCAGGAATGTGGATGGAGCTGGAGACCATTACCCTTAGCAAACAACACAGGAACAGGAAACCAAGTACCACAGGTTCTCACTGATAAGTGAGAGCTAAATGATGGGAATTCGCGGACACAAAGAGGGGAACAACACACACTGGGGTCTATGGGAAAGAGGGTAGAGGGTGGGAGCAGAGAGAGGATCAGGAAAACTAATGGGTACTAGGCTTAATACGTGGGTGACAAAACAATCTGTACAACAAATCTTTATGACACAGTTTACTTATATAACAAAGCCACACATGTACCCTAGAACTTAAAAGTTAAAATTTAAAACAAAATTAGCCAGGTGTGGTGGTGCATGCCTGTGGTCCCAGCTACTTGGGAGGCTGAGCTGGGAGAATCACATGCGCTCAGGAGGTCGAGAAAGCAGTGAGCCATGTTCATGACACTGCACGCCAGCCTGGGCAACAGAGTGAGACCCTGTCTTAAAAACAACAACAATAATAATAAAGTGCACAGTGGTATCTCTGTTTTAATTTCCAACTCCCTAATGACATATATTGCTCAAACATTTTTTTTCATAAGCTTATTTGCCATTTTCTTGGTATCTGTCCAGATCTTTTGCCTATTTTTTAACTGCGTTGTTTTCTTATTGTAAAGTCATGTATTTGCAATATGAACACATTTTATGTTTTATGAACACTTTCCCCTAGTCTGTGGCTTATCTTTTTATTCTTGTAAGGGTGTCTTTTGAAGAGCAGTTTTTAATTTTAATCAAGTCCAGTTTAGCATCGTTTTCTTTTATCAGTCAAGCTTTTGTTGTATCTAAAAACGTATTGCGAAGCCTGGCCACATAGGCTTTCTCTTATCTTGTCGGGCGCGGTGGCTAACACCTGTAATTCTAGCACTTTGGGAGGCTGGGGTGGGCAGATCACCTGAGGTCAGGAGTTTGAGACCAGCCGGGTGACACTCTATCTCTACTAAAAATACAAATATTAGCCAGGTGTCATGGCAGGAGCCTTTAATCCCAGCTACTCAGGAGGCTGAGGCAGGAGAATCACTTGAACCTGGGAGGCAGAGTTTGCAGTGAGCCAAGATCACACCACTGCACTCCAGCCTGGGTGACAGTGCAAGACTCTGTCTCAAAAAAAAGAGATGTTTCCCTTATCTTATTGTCTAATTTTATAACCTTGCATTTTACATTGAGTTTATGATCCATTTAGAGTTGGTTTTTGTAGAAGGTGTAAGGTCAGGGTCTAGATTCATTTTTTTTCATGTAGATGTTGAACTGACTTCATTTGTTGAAAAGACCCATGTGTGTTTTATAATGCTGCTTCAACCATTTCTGCTGACAAATGTCTAATGAATAAATGGCATGCTGTAAGGTGGTTCGGTACAGTCTGCATCATGAATCTCCGTATCACTGTGATAGTCTTCCTTCTAGGAGTAACAACATACGGGTTGGTCACAGATCAGGGTAAAGAAAAATACTGTTAACATCCTTCAAATAAACTTTTAAGGCTCTTTAATGTGAAAAATTAAATATTTGTAAACTAAGATATCAAAGTTTTATTATTTTAAGTCTTTTGCCCAAAACCACAATAAATTATGGTTGGGGGGGCGGGATTTGAAAGTTGTATATTGTTTCCAAGAGGGATACAATACACAAATGAGTTTTCTCATTAAGAATTTCAGAATCAAGCAAAATGATCATTGGCTTCAGACATAGTAAATTATTTGTTTTAAAGACTTGTTATCCTTCTTTTTCTTAAACAAATATAGGGCTGGTTAAAATCCACCTTTTATCCCAAGAATGCAGTTGGCCCTTAGTATCTGCAAGGACTGGTTCCAGGGCCCCTTGCAGATATGAAAACCTACGAATGCCGAAGTCCTGTAGTACACCCTGCAGAACCCATAAGTACAAAAAGTCAGCCCTCCCCATCTAAGAGCTCTGCATCTCCTGAATTCTGTAACGGTAATCCACACAGATACTGTGGGTTTGACAACCTCAACAAGGCAAATATAGCTAAACTGAGTCACATAATTTTTGTTTCCCAGTGCGTACAAAATTTATATTTACACTATACCATATTTTATTAAGTATGTGATAGTATTATGCCTCAAAAAAAAAAAGTACATACCTTAATTTAAAAATGTTATTGCTAAAAAAAATGCTAATCATTATCTGAGCCTATGGCTAGTCATAATTTTTTTTGTGGTAGAAGGTCTTGCCTTGATGTGGATGGCTGCTGGCTGACCAGGGTAATGGCCGCTGAAGGTTGGAATGGCTGTGGCAATTTCTTTTTTTTTCTTTTTCTTTATTTTTATTTTTTATTATTATTATTTTGAGATGAAGTCTCACTCTGTTGCCCAGGCTGGAATGCAGTGGTACAATCTCAGCTCACTGCAATGTCCGCCTCCTGGGTTCAAGCTATTCTCCTGCCTCAGCCTCCTGAGTAGCTCGGACTACAGGCACACGCCACCATGCCCAGCTAATTTTTGTATTGTTTCTTTTTAGTAGAGACAGGGTTTCACCATGTTGGCCAGGTTGGTCTCGAACTCCTGACCTCAGGTGATCCACCTGTCTCAGCCTCACAAAGTAATGGGATTACAGGTGTGAGCCACCATGCCCAGTCCTTTTTTTTTTTTTTTTTTTTTTTTAATAGAGACAGGGTCTCAGTCTATTACCCAGGCTGTGTAGTGCAGTAGCACAAACACAGCTCACTGCAGCCTCAAACTCCTGGGCTCAAGCAAACCTACTTCAGTCTCCCGAGTAGCTAGGACTAGAGGCCCATGCCTCCACACCTGGCTGTGTTTTTATTTTTTATTTTTATAGAGATGAGAGTCTTGCTATGTTGCCCACACTGGTCTTGAACTCCTGGCCTCAAGCGATCCTTTTGCCTCAGCCTCCTGAGTAACTGGGATTACAAGCATGAGCCACCATGCCTGGTAGATGGCATTTTACCCGTAGTAGGACTCCTTTCAAAATTGGAATCATTCCTCTCAAATCCTGCTGCTGTTCTATCAACTAAGTTCATTTGTTGTCATTTCAACAATGTTATAGCATTTTCACCAGGAGTAGATGCCATCTCAAGAAACCACCTGGTTCATCCATAAGAAACAACTCTTCACACATTTAAGTTTTATCTTAAGATTGCAGCAAACTGGGCACAGTAACACACACCTATAATCTTAGCACTTTGGGAGGCTGAGGTGGGTGGATTGCTTGAGCTCAGGAGTTCAAGATCAGCTAGGCAATATGGCAAAACCCCATCTCTTCTAAAAACACAAAAACTAGCTGGGCATGGTGGCGCACACCTATAGTTCCAATTACTCAATAGGTTGAGGTGGCAAGATCATCTGAGCTCTATAGTCCAAACTACTCAGGATGCTGAGGTGGGAGGATCACCTGAGCCCGGGAGGTTGAGGCTACAGTGAGCCATGATCACAGTCAGTGATCACACCACTGCACTCCAGCCTGGGTGACAGAGTGAGACTCTGTCTCAAAAAAAAAAAAAAAAAAGAAAGAAAAGAAAAAAAGATTGGAGCGATTCAGTCACATCTTCAGGCTCCACTTCTAATTCTATTTATCTTGCTGTTTCCACACCATTTGCAGTTATCCACTGAAGTCTTGAACTCATCAAAGTCATTCATGAGGGTTGGAATCAACTTCTTCCAAACACCTGTTAATATTACACTCCTGCTGATATGTTCACCTCCTCCCATGAATCAGAAATGTTTTTAATGACATCTAGAACGGCAAACCCTTTCCAGGAGTTTTCCATTTACTTTGCCCAGATCAATCAGAGGAATAACTACCTATGGTAACTATAGCCTTACAAAATATATTTATTAAACAATAAGACTTAGAAGTACAAAGTACTCCTTGATCCGTAGGCTACAGAATGGATGCTGTGTTAGCAGGCATGAAAGCAACATTCATCTCCTTGTACATCTCCAGCAGAGCTCTTGTGTGACCAGGTGCATTGTCAATGAGCAGTAATATTTTGAAAGGAATCTTTTTGTCTGAGCAGTAGGTCTCAACAGTAGGCTTAAAATATTCAGTAAACCATGCTATAAACAGATGTGCTGTCATCCAGGCTTTGTTGTTCCCTTTAAAGAGCACAGGCAGAGAAGATTTAGCATGATTCTTAAAGGTCCTAGGATTTTTCAGAATGGTCAATAAGCATTGGCTTCAACTTAAAGTCACCAGCTACATTAGACCCTAACAAGAGAGTTGGCCTCTCCTTTGAAGCCAGGCATTGACTTCTCAACTTATGAAAGACCTAGATGGCATCTTCTTCCAACAGAAAACTAATTTATCTTCACTGAAAATCCGTTGTTTAGTGTAGCCACCCTCATCAATTATCTCAACTAGATCTTCTGGATAACAGGCTGCAGATTCTGCATCTGCACTTGCTGCTTCACCTTGCACTATCATGTTCTGGAAACAGCCTCTTTCCTTAAACCTTATGAACCAAACTCTGCTAGCTTCCAGCTTTTATTCTGCAGCTTCCTCACCTCTCTCAGCCTTCACAGAATTAAAGAGAGTTAGGGCCTTGCTCTGGATTACGCTTTGGCTTAAGGGAAGATTGTGCCTGATTTAATCTTCTATCCAGATCACTCAAACATTCTCCATATCAGCAATAAAGCTGCTTCACTTTCTTATCATTCGTTCAATGTGGTGGCACTTTTAATCTCCTTCAAGAACTTTTCCTCTGCAATCACAGTTGGGCTATTGGGCTAACTGGCACAAGAGACCTAATTTTCTGCCTATCTCGGCTTTCAATATGTTTTCCTCACTAAGCAAAATCATTTCTAGCTTTTGATTTAAAGTGAGAGATGTGACTCTTCCTTTCTCTTAAACACTTAGCGGCCACTGTGTGGTTTAATATTGTTGAGTCTCAGGAAATAGGGAGGCCCAAGGAAAGGCAGAGAGATGGGGTAACAGCCAGCCCAGCAGCAGAGCAGTGAAAAGCATACGTTTATCAATTAAGTTGACAGTCTTATATGGGCATGATTCATGGCATCCCCAAACAATTACAATAGTAACATAGACGATCACTAACCAAAGATCACCGTAACAGATACAATACTAATGAAAAAGTTAAAAATACTGTGAGAATTATCAAAATCTGAAAAAGAAACACAAAGTGGACCTATTTTCCAAATATGCTGTTAGAAAAAAAGCACCAATAGATTTGCTAGATGTAGGATTGCCGCAAACCTTCAATTTGTTAAAAAAAAAAAAAAAAAAAAAAAAAAAAAAAAAAAAAAAGTATAGTATCTATGAAACACAATAAAGCAAAGCACAATAAAACGAGGTAAGCCTGTATACCAACAGTTCTCCAAGGGTGGTCCAAAGACCAGCAGCATGTGCATCACCTGAGAATATGTTAAAAATGCAAATTATTAGGCCCGACCCCAACTTTGGAGCTGGGGCCCAGCAATCTGTGTTTTCACAAGTCCTCCTGGCAGGTGATTCTGATGCACTGTATGGCTGTGAATCACCGATCTGTATGACCAAGTCAACAACCCCTGAAGTCAAGGGAGCAAGTGTTGTTAATCACCACTTGCCAGATTCCAATCTGTTCAGAGATAGGCTCAAAGAGAGCTGACTATGGGCATGACCAGGATATACCAGGGTAGCCTTACAGATGTAGAGCAGTTCTGACCATATCATATTTCTTTATTAAGCTACAATTAAAGTAGAACCAAAATTTCACCATCTTGTAGGAAACTGTATCTTCACATATTCCCTCTCACTGCCCATGAAATACACACCTTGTCTAGAATGAACCTTTATCTGGATGGCTGCCTGGGTCATAATAACTTACCTAACAACTTTCTCACTGTAACCTTTGTAAGAATTAAGGGAGCAGCCCAGAAATATATTCGTGAGAGATACTGTCAAAAAGTCTAACTCAAGATTTTTAGACCAGATTTTATTTCAATACATCACAGATATAATCTGAATTTGCCCTTGGGAGATTGAGTTTTTCAATGGAATTCTTGCACTTGACAGGAGACTATTGATTCACATTTCATCAGAGTTTTGCCTGGCTGCTTTATGAATAAGAGTTTACCCTCAGTGTGCATCTTTAAATTATTTCTCATTTAATAGGTAAATATATAAGAAAATGGTACCCTGAATTCACTTCACCCACCCCTGGTATCACTGTTACGTGTCTCAGGAACATGTTGTTTAAGATAAACAGGGCCTGAGGTGGCCTCCGAAACTGCTAAGATACATGGCAAAAAATAGTAAAGCACGCAAGATGCTAGAGCAGAAACCCATTTCTCCTCGTCCGTGCCATTCTCCCCTCCAACCATCCCCCACTTCCCCCTAAAAATACAGAGACCTCCCTAGACCATTCCAACTTGGAGGAAACAAGGATGATGTGAATAAAAGCCACTCACTCAGGAAGGGCTCTCAGTCTTGCATAGGTTACTCAAATAACTGCCACAGTATGAAGGAGTAGCCAGTACCACCTATAATCACTAACGAAGCGCTCTGAGCATACCACAGGATGTGCGAGCAGTCCCTGCTCGGGTAGGACAGGTGCTAGGCCTTAATGGAAAGCTCAGATTTCAGCACAGGAGAGCAGAGGAAGGCTCTGGAGCAGAGAGATGGGTATAATGAAATGCAAACCCACGTAATAAAAATCTCACAAATACTCAGGTTCCCAGCTTCCTGTGGGAACAGTGAGTCTTCCAGTGTATGGGAGATAAGTCAGAAACACAGCTGGAACAAGATGGGAAGAGCCTGGAATGGACTACAATCACCACAAAGGTATGTAAGTAACATTTACAAAAGACACATCAAAGGAAAAGCCATGTTTATCCATCTTTATCATCTTGTCATCAGCGGTGATCTACCAACACCAGCAATGTCCATCAAAGCCCACAGGCAATGAGGATGCCCCTGCCCAAGGGCTGAACCTGGGGGACACAGGTGTGTGTGACTCTGCAATGACTGCCAAAGGCCATGCTAACAAAGATCCCAGGTGCAAACTCTGGAGACAGTAATCCCACCTGCACCGCTTATCAGTAAAGGCAGGACACAGACAAGGGAGGAGAATACATTTTTTGTGAGTATTGACACGGCTCACTTCAAATCCTGGGCATATGTTTACAAAAGAAACCTGATGTCTTCCAATGGATTCCAATCCCTGCTTCCAGGCTCACCAAGAAAACTGGATTTTAATGGGTTCCCCACAGAGCTCGCCAGAAAGACTGTCCTGGCTGGCTAAAGCCTGCGGGTACACAGTTTCCCCAGGCTTGTCTTATTTTCTCATTATAAATTAATAAAATACCAACATGAATCTGTTTTGGCAGAGACCCAATCCTGGCAGACTGACAAAACCCTGGCTACCATCTCTCAAAAGAACAAGGGACAGACTCTGGATTCTAAGACCCTCGCAAACTCTGAGGAGATTATCAGGATTGCTACACGGTCTATTCTTCTACAATGTCACTCCCTGGATGGATGTCAATTTCCCAGGTGTCATAATTCAGAAGAGAATGGCGCCACTGCTGCTCTTTATCTGTGTTATATACTGAATTATGACTGGTCTCACAGCCAAAACGAGTAGCATTCCATAGTGGCAGAACAGACAGCTCACACATCTACTGCTTCTGAAGCTACACAGTGCATATCAGCATTTGTGCTTCTAATACTTTGCAGCAACCAAGGCCCATTTCAGCAGCCTACAATTGAAATGACTTTATTTTTATAAGCCTTCTCAAAATGTCTTTATTTTTTAATGATTAGGAAGTCACCCAAACAAAAAAAACTAAAGCTTTACCATTTTGATAAAATAGGTGGGTCATGAATCAAGTTCATTTCTAAATACTAAGGATTTTCCTGGAATTGTTTAAATGGTTACATAAGGAAAATGCAAAGATGATTAAACCACAGGCATGCAAATGTGCCCGATTCTGAACTACTCCCCTAATAAATAGTGTCAAATGAGATTCGTTACTTAAAATTAGCTTTTATATAAATTAAAAGGTGGCTTTTACATTAATTATTTGATATTTAATTATTTGCTGGGTTTCACTTTAAAAACTAGGAAACTACTCCAAAGTCTAATCAAACAAATTGTGTAGAGTTTTAGGGAAAACACATTATTTTCTATTTAACTACTTGAATATGACAGAAAATGCATAACTGTTTGAAACAGATGACAAAAGTTTTATGTAGACATATTAGCTGAAATGAAATCTATGAAGCAAACATATATTGAAAAATAGTAAGTATTAGCACAGAAGGTCTCTTGTTCAACCTTGAGGAATGAATAATTGTTTAGGTAATTGGAAAGATCATCTTTCAAAATGAAAATTGCAAAATAAATAATTTATTCTGAACTTAAATGACATAAGTGTATATCATCTTCTAATGTATGCCCATAGTCTTTTCAGAACATAGGTATGCTGATTAGAATTCCCTCTCATTTGTCTTGCATAAACCTTAACCATTTATACTTCATCTGATTTCCTATTTAAGATTTCCACTACTTATTTTCCAATTTTTTTTCAGCTGGCTTGCTTATCCTAGCACAATAGCATTTTTTTAATAGTTCACTTTTAGTCTTTCCAAAGGATTCATCTGGGTTTTTACGGACTAACTCTCTCTCTATTCCCCTACTCATATTTCTTCAATTTTCTTGATAATCTTGTAAATTAATTAAATTACAAATAGAGTTGGCACAGAGTTGAGATATATACAACTGACTCTTCTACACAGATAAATTGACATAAAACTGATGTTTCTACATAGTAGAACCGATGTACAATCCTACTGTGTTTAGCATGGGTGGATATCAGTTTACATGTTCTACAGAGGTAATAGAGAATTATTAGTCAGGTGTGTTGGTTAAAAATGTTTCCACAGTATATAAAGATTTTCTAATTTGAAAATAACATAAATATAAGCATCTTTCACTTTAAGTAAAGGTAATATAGTATCTAACAGTCTATTACACACACAAATAACAGGGTGTTTATTTTGAAAACTCATTTCTCATTTTGCAAAAGAATCTCAGAGCACCTTTTGTTAGCAGAAACCTCCAAAGTATTATACAATATTCCGTATTTATGGCATTTCAACTCATTTTCAATTCAATTCATTGGAACTTTTAAGAGAAAATACTCTTATTTTAATAAGTAATAGAGTAAAAAATACTCTTATTTTTAGTAAGTAATAACTAGCAGACAAGGAAATTCATTTGAAAAGAGAAAATATTCCCATTACACTCATATATCATTTTAAATTTGTGCTGTCTCGCGCTATTACAAGTTTTTTTCTTTAAAAACTCCTTAACCCCTTTTTTTTTAAAACTTGTTTCATCAAGCATTAAATTGTATTTAATTGATAGAATGGTTTGATTAATGACTAAGATGATTCATTCATGAATTGCTGCTCATATATAAAAGCAATGGGACAAAAGAAAAGATAATCTTGAGTAAAAAAATTAACAACTTCCCTTTCTTTGGGCTGCCTAAGAAAAAATCTTCAGATTATTTTAAATTGTGTGTTTGCTTTACTATTTAAAGAAACAGTAATTTGGATTTCACAGTCCATTGAAATCACCCAAAAAAACAAAGACGAAATTCACATAAAAAAGAAACGAATGGGGGCCATGCGCGGTGGCTCATGCCTGTAATCACAGCACTTTGAGAGGCCGAGGCAGGTGGATCACGAGGTCAGGAGATGGAGACCATCCTGGTTAACATGGTGAAACCCTGTCTCTACTAAAAATACAAAAAATAGCCAGGCGTGGTGGCAGGCGCCTGTAGTCCCAGCTACTCGGGAGGCTGAGGCAGGAGAATGGCATGAACCCGGGAAGCAGAGCTTGCAGTGAGCCGAGATCACCCCACTGCATTTCAGCCTGGGTGACAGAGTGAGACTCTGTCTCAAAATAAATAAATAAATAAATAAAAATGAAAAATAAAGGAATGTACCTTTCAGCCTTAAGAAACATAGGTTTTTCCAATAATGGGTTTTATTTTGTGCCATGTCAGCACATGAAGTTTTATTTTATAAAGCATTATACTAGGGAAAAACAAAACAAAAGTAATTGAAAGAGAGCACCCAGCCCATACCCATGGCAGGACATGTGCTTTCAGTCATGAACATCATCATCTCATGGTTTCATAAAAGAATCTTATGTCTTTGTTCTTGTACCAGAGCATAAGGAATATTCTTTTTAAGGAAACAAGACAATATTTAAATTTTATAAAATATTATACTAAATATATTCCTAAGTATTGTGAAGAAGTAAGTTTTATAAAACCTGCAAACGAAGTTCACCTTCCCAAATACTATCACCCCAAATATGGAAAATGTATTAATGCCCCATTATTAAAAGAGAAACAATACAAAGATGAAAGTTTTTTCTTTTTTCTTTTTTTTTTTAAGTAAAGGCTCTTACTGAAGTCTTGGGCCCCTTTACCTCTCACATACGTTCAGGATGATGTGGCCACAGGTAATTAAGCCAAAAGGGTGAAAAATACTGAAAGTATTTACAATAAATGTTAGCGTGACCACACCAAATGACATAACAAAGTCAACATGTAAGCTTTCTATAACCCACACATAATGCTGCTCGGAAAAAGGAAGTGCAAAGAGGAATAACAAAAAGAAAATAAAAACAAAAAACGGTAGCTCCAGGCAGTCTTTTATTTCCCACATTGTGGAATAATTTTTTCCATTCCCCAGATGATTTAAGTTGACAAATTGGTTCTTCTGGTTGCTTAGCTTCCTGACCTCAAAAAGTCCATTTTCCAACTTCTGTCTCATCCAGCTGTTGACAGGCTAATGCCACCAACCAATGTAATAAAACCTCCATGGGGTTTAGGATTAGTGTAGGAAATTGTAACGACAGTAGAATAATTAGATGTGAAGTCTGCCCAACTTTTAAGAACAAATCTTGTCTCTAAAAGAGAACAAATAGTTCTCTGGAAGGAGGTTAATGTATATTCGGTTCCTCCCAGGACCCAGTGCTGAGAGCATTTCCCAGAAAAAAACTGGAAATTTTTCTTGCCTAAAACACTTCTCACGGGTTGATACAATTTAAGGGCACTCTCTATTTTGGTACAATTTTTCTCAGAAATATTCAATTTTCTTTCCTTCACAGAACCATGAGTCATTAACCTATTATTATTACTTGCTTGACCGATCCTGAAATATTTGGGACAAGGTCTACCATGGAAGTAGGTAGAACACAGAGTGGTTCAAAGGTCAGGTTTCTGCCCTGCCATTTACAACCAGACAGTGCTGCTATACAAATCCTCCACATCCCTCATAGCACTCAAGAGCACAAATTCTGACCTGGATTCACCTTAGATCATTTACTTAACCTCTCCAGGCCTCAGTTTCCTCATCTGTAAAGTGGATTCATATCTGCAATAGTACTCACTTCACAGATGCAAGAAAGATGAATTTAAAATTAAGTATGCAAAGCATAATGCTGGACCAAAAGTAAGTATACAATAAATGTTTCACCTATTCTTTACTGCTTTTTTCTCTGATCATAAAAAGTTAGTGCCTATAAATAAAAGTTTTAAAAGTACCTTTGATTAATCACTATTTTCTCAGTATCATATCAAATTCTTCAAGAAAGTTAGTGATTGCAGTTATCCATCCGAGACGGAAGTACAGCTTTGGGCAACTGCCCACTTCTTGAGATTCACGCCACCCCTCTAGTTTTACATATGAGTATGACTAAGGTACACACATTTGTGTTACCTTATTATCTGGAAGATGTGTGTTTCTTCATGAGCGAGAGAACTTAAACGTTCTGTTAGTACGTGATAGCAATCATATATTGATATATTACGCAGTTTTTGAATTAACTAAGTGCTTTCCTGCCTCTCTCTCTCCTTTTCTTAATATTACGGGTATGTCTGATCACATTTCTAAGAATTCACTAAGGATAAAATTAGGAAAAATCAAATGTAAAATTTAAACACACACACGTACATACACACATACTTACTGAAAATATTTAATATTAAAGACAAATCAAATCTACTGGCTGAGATGACAGGGCCCCTGGAGAAGGAAGATATAGGTTGAGTGGAATGTGTGGGGATCTTTCAGCAGCTCCAAGCAGGACACACAGCCAGGCTCTGAATCAAGCTCTAGCTCTGGGACAAAGAGAAAGAAAAGCTGCAGAGATCTGCATGTTGAACAGATCATAGTTTGTATGTTCTCGGGAGTTATTTCTATCATCATTTTTTAAAATTCTAAATTTTTAGCAGATTTGTGCTCTATTCTCATCTGCATGTATCAGGTCACCAACAATGCATTTGTTTTATAAAAACTCTAACTTCCAAAAGACTCTAGCTGTAGGCTCTACTGGCTTTAAAACAAGGCTTTAGACCCCCAACTTCAGGGTGCTCTAAAGCGAAAACTAAGTAGACAATTTACTAACAGTTAAGCACCCTCTTAATTATTCCAACTATCCTACTATGTATTAAGGTTTTGATGTAGATGGCATTAACTTGGGAATCTAAAGGCCAGATTCCAGCAGCAATTCATCTACTAAACTAGGTGAGTGTATTTCCTTTTTCAGAGACTGGCTCCTCCCTTTCCCCATGGTTCTAGTGGAGCTGCCAATCACTTGTCTCCCTACCACATCCTTAGGAATAAGGACATGACCTAAAGTTATAATACCCAACTCCTAACCACACCAATTGGCTGCTGCACTTCTGACTCCAAATCTACTCCTAGATTTCCCAGTCATATATATATTTCAGTTTACTTAAAACTAGTTTCAACTACGGACTCTGACACTTGCAACCAAAAGCATCCTAATACACAATGACCTGTGAAAAGTAAACTTCCTCGGACCTCATTTTCCTCATTATCACAAAATTGCGGTAAGATGATCTCTAAAGCTCCTTTCATGTAATTATTTCTTTCAAATTACATAACTATCAGATAATTTGGAATGACAGATATATGGAATTTGATTGGACACTGGAAGTTTCTTTCTGTAGCAAGTTCTGCCCATCTGTACTGAAACAGGAGAGAAACCCCAAACACTACTCATCAGCATAACAAATTATACAATATTTTATTAACCTTCTAAGATACAGGAAACTCATTTTAAGTATGATTTTTCCCTCAATGCTCAGTGTCTGTCACTGCCACTCATCCGTCCATTCTGCCATTTATCTTTGATTACAGACCATCTCCACCGCTAAAACCCCTACCAAATAAGTTATTTGGAAAAGACTAGTTATGCACTTCCTTTGAATGATTCAGAAACTGGAATTGGTTACAAGTAAAATAAAACATGGTAACAAGGCTGTTTCCTTCTTTAGTAATCTACTTGTTAAGATGTGGCAATACTCTTTGGGTAAATTTTCAAGTACAGATATATTCTAACTAGAAGTGAAAACTAATGTAAAAAACATCCTGTTTGCTCACTGGAAAAAAGCCAATAAAAATACAGCAAGAAATCATGTGCTCTACAATATCAGGATAATATCTGCTTGCTCACCATATATATGTAAACAGCATATGGAATATGAATATAAAAGCATATAGAGGCCGAGAGCAGCGGCTCATGTCTGTAATCCCAGCACTTTGGGAGGCCGAGGCGGGTGGGTCACCTGAGGTCAGGAGTTCAAGACCAGCCTGGCCAACATGGTGAAACCCCATCTCTACTAAAATATAAAATCAGCCGGGTGTGGTGGCAGGTGCCTGTAATCCCAGCTACTCAGGAGGCTGAGGCAGGAGAACTGCTTAAACCCGAAAGGCAGAGGTTGCAGTGAGCCGAGATTGTGCCATTGCACTCCAGCCTGGGGACAAGAGCAAGACTTCAACTAAAAAAAAAAAAAAAAAAAAAAAAAAAAAAAAAAAAAAAAAAAAAAAAAAAAAAAAAAAAAAAAAAAATTTCGGGGGG
>NW_016829166.1:619133-691552 GCF_001698545.2 Rhinopithecus bieti | reverse complement strand
CATCTCTACTAAAAATATAAAAATCAGCCGGGTGTGGTGGCAGGTGCCTGTAATCCCAGCTACTCAGGAGGCTGAGGCAGGAGAACTGCTTAAACCCGAAAGGCAGAGGTTGCAGTGAGCCGAGATTGTGCCATTGCACTCCAGCCTGGGGACAAGAGCAAGACTTCAACTAAAAAAAAAAAAAAAAAAAAAAAAAAAAAAAAAAAAAGAGCATATAGAATAGTACAATTCCGGCTGGTAACGGTGGCTCACGCCTGTAATCCCATTACTTTGGAAGGCCAAGGTGAGCAGATCACAAGGTCAGGAGATTGAGACTATTCTGGCTAACTGGTGAAACCCCATCTCTACTAAAAATAAAAATAGCTGGGGGTGGTGGCGGGCACCTGTAGTCCCAGCTACTCAGGAGGACTGAGGCAGGAGAATGGCGTGAACCCCGGAGGCAGAGCTTGCAGTAATCGGAGATTGCCCCACTGCACTCCAGTCTGGGCGACAGAGCCGTTAGTACAAGTCAATCAAATTGGAGAAAATGCTGAAAAATGGAAATGAGATATCTAGTTTAAATTCACCTGGAAACCAAGAAAATTTACAAGGTAAAACACTACAGTTTTGGAGAAACAAACATGGTTAAGATTATTCAAGATGATCAACTTTTCCACTATGAGGAAAAGAGTTTAGAATAATTATTGCCTGTAGCAAAAATATCTAATTGGATTTAGAAGTGTTGTAATGAAATATGTCCTGCACCAAGTAATTAAATCAAAAGAAAATAATTTTCTAAAAGACCATAAGAAATGCATCTGCATTTCTGACTACCCAAATTATTGCTGAATCAAGAGTAAAAAATATTAATTGGCAGGCTCCAGCCTATCTGTTAATAAATCTAAAATTAGCATTAGAACTAACCTAATAATACTTAAATAACAAATGCACTAAAACTGAAATTCTAATTTGAAGAACTTAATATTGTGATGTAGTACTTCATGATTTTGCCTCAGAAGATGGTCTACATAACAGTTTCAACCATTAAAAATGAACTTAGAATCATTAAAAGACTAGCGTAGACACAAAATGTGGATGCTTTCAAACACATGTCATTAGATAAATATGTCTAAAAAATTATAAGTCACAGAAATTTATACAACACAGGGCAGGCAGAAACATGGATAATTCTTTTATGACAGAGTCTGAAATCTTAATCATACGCACTGTCTTTCTCCATTTATAAAACCTTGAGCCCTAGAATAAATTACTTTATTAGGAAGCATAAATTTAAAAATGAAACAAACTGGATTTATCACATTAAGTTGAAATTATTAGTCTTCATCTTCTGTAAAACACTCTCTTCTTATAATGCTTTCTCAGATACTTTATTCTGGACCTCTTTCTACTAATCTGGCTTTGCTGGGTCTTTCTAGGAAATGTGACTATCTCAGTGTTCAGGGTAGAGTAGAAGGGGCATATACTACTCTGTGAGGCTTCAACTAATCAGTCTTCAGTTTTTTCTGTTTGGTTGACTGAATGTTTTTCCATTCACCCTCAAGTCATATAAGAGCTGAAATGGCCTAAAGAAATGTTAGGATTAATAAAAGTACAGAGAACTTTAAATACCTGTTTCCTGGCAAAAGCTAAGAATAGTTCTTCACGCTTAAATTAATACCGAAACTCCATTAGGTAAGGCTAGTCAAAACATAGTTACATTTTTGAACCGTGATGTGATTCATGTGTGAGATTATTTCTTAAATTCAGGAAAAGCACCAGAAAAATTTCAAAGTTGTAAACGCATTCTGTTCTAATGAAACCCTATGAAACATACTACTCAATATTTGTACTCAAGTCCAAAACTGCAGTGGGACTTTCAACAAGTCCATCATGCCTGAATTCCTTTGTGAAATTTTTCAATGTGCATTAACTCAATGATTATTAAGAACCTACTATATCCCCAAAGAAATGTTCATAGAGTAGGAGAAAGAAAAAATATAAAGCATACCATGAGGCATGCAAACACAACTGAAAGACACTAGACCCTGCCTGGCACACAGTAGATACCTAATAAATATTTGTTGAATGAGCAAACAAATGCATGAGGTGGCCCCAATGCTAGTGGGTAAAAGGCAGTGTATACACATTAAGAAATGAACTTAACCTTTTCTACTGTGGACGCTGTCCAACATAACTTCAAAGAATATCACAACATGCAATTATGACTTCCTTTTTCATCTGGAATATGAAGAATCCCACAGCTTAAAAGAAATAAAACAGTATAAGAAAATCTGACCAAACAAAATTTTATTGTGATGTCCTACAGGATATAAAGGGAAATAAAATTTACCTTAAACTTGACAATATACATTTTACTTAGCCAAATACACATGTGCACATGAATTACACCAGTTGTTTTTTTGTTTGTTTGTTTGTTTGTTTGTTTGAGTCATGGTCTCGCTCTGTCACCCAGGCTAAAGTGGTGCAATCTCACTTCACTGCAGCCTCCACCTCCTGGGTTCAAGTGGTTCTTGTGCCTCAGCCTCCCGAGTAGCTGGGATTACAGACATGCACCACCAAGGCTGGTTAATTTTTGCATTTTTAGTAGAGATGGGGTTTCACCATGTTGGCCAAGCTGGTCTCAGACTCCTAGCCTCATGTCATCTGCCAGCCTAGGCCTCCCAAAGTTCTGGGATTACAGGATTGAGTCATCATACCCAGCCTGAATTACACTTTTAATTAACATAAATTCATTGACATGACTGTAAAGTTACCAGTTACTATGCCTGTTGCTTTCTCCTCAATATCCTCACTCTAAACCTCCAACCCAGTCCCTTTCTTTAAATCCAACATCTACTTCAAAGTATTGCTTAAAATGCAGCTTCTTCTCTGAAGTGCTTTGGCATCCTCCAGACTGTACAGACTGTTTCCCTCCTCTGAAGTCCTTTACTGTGTAGCACACACCTCCTCTGTTCTGTACTGACAGCCATGTAAGCAGGTCTCATCTCCCCCTTAGGCTGTAGGCTTCTCCAGGAAGCCGACCTTGCTTACATTTTAGCCCCACTTGTCCAGTGGGGGGCCACGCCAATTCTGAGACACAGAGTATTTTTGAATCACTGTGGGAATGAATACAATTAATATAATCATGACAAGGAAGACTGGTTTTACTTGGAAGTAAATAAAATAGAACAATGATAATGTAATGGTTACATTACCTATGCACTCACAGATCTGAAAATGGCTTAACTTTTAGGCAAAACACTGAGCCTTGGGAGAACCCAATGGAGGCCTGCAACTGAGCCATCCACAAAAAGCAAGCTATCTTCTCTACCTGGAACACCGTCACTTCCGGTTAGTCATCTATCCATCAAAGTTTCCTTGAATGCCTACTAGATTCCATGCACTGCAATGGTTAACGGGCAGACTTTAAAGGACATATTCCGGCCAAGCGCCAGCTCCCAGAGTTCAGCAGCTCACATCTTCCATGTGAAGCACTCCAGCAAATGTTTTTTGAAAGGCTCTCTTTCTCTCATGTGAGTGCACAGTCAGAAAACAGAAGCCATTGTCTGCCCTGCAGTCTCTCATGCTCTCCACTGCTCTTCCTAGCTTTCCCAAACAAATGGCCAAATAAGTCATTTACAACATAAAGAAACTGAGTAACTAATCTTAACCAAATGGGTAACTCTATTAAATGTAGCGGAAGAGGGCATTCTACGGGTTTTACGGTACCTTAGAGGTCTCTGAACATGCTAATATATCCCCTGTTAATTTAGCAGAACTGCCTCAGCAAGGAAGCTGTAGGCAGGCAAATATGACTTCTGGTTCATCCCCAGAGACTCGTTCTGTGTCCAGTGACTTTTCTGGGATTATTTATGGCATTAACTTGCTTGTGCTCAGAAGTTTCCGCCATGTTTGGGCTCAGTATTAGGAAACTTCAGAGCTACTTAGATTTTAAAAGAAGTTCACAAGTTCATTATTTACTCACTGGATAAATTATTAATCCTTTACAATGTACAAAATTCTCTACAATATTAAAGGACACTTAGCTAGAAAAGACATAAAAATATTACAAGGCAATAATATGATAAATGACAAGCCAAGAAGGACTCTGAAAAGAGAAGGTCACTTCTTTCTGAATAATAGAAGCTAACATTTATTGGGTGCTAACTACCTATTAAGCACATAGTACTATGCTAAGCACTTTATAGAAAATATCAGTGCATTAAATCAAGAGTACTACTTACCTGGTGGAAGAATAGAAAGGAAATGAGACTTGGGCCCTGCATTATAAAATTCCCTTAGCTATTATAATCAAAAGCATTTTAAATATAAAAATATAAAATATATGTTGATTTAACAATAAATGTAAGTCCATTTTCTTCTGTTTTCTATACTGCTGGAAAATATTTAAAACTCCAACATATATGAAATACACATTCCAAATACATGGCATAATTTTGGGGACACAATGCAAATTTTAGGTTCTTTTTTATTTTTAACTAGTGATCTCTAAGTAAAAATAATTCTTTTCCCTGAAAGCCTAAACATACACTACGAGCTTTTGGTAGGACAAATTTAGGTTTGTTTTCACATTTCAAAAAACAAAAAACAAAATAAAAGACATGCCTGTGTGATACATTAATAATTCATTGCTTATTATCTTAGGGACATTTAATATGAAAATAACATATCCTAATTTGTTGTCATATGCATGTTATTTCTTGTTCATGTAAATAATTCACACAAGAGGAAATAATAAAAGCTTTCTACATTAACTGAGATCATCTGAAATATGAACTTAGAGCTGCTTCTATTTGTAAACAAGTTGGCCAAACACAGTATAAAAGGTGATAACTAAGGATGCAATAATAGAGCTGAAATGAAAAGAAATCCATCATCAAGGATTTTGCAAGAATAACAAAAGAGAAAGATGTTCACAAATAACTTACAAAGGCGAAATGTGATAAATGCTATACAAGTGGCAGCAAATTTCAGAGAAAAGGGAGATAAGTGTTTATCAGGAGAAATCTAAAATATTTTTCTATGGGTTGAAAATATTTTCAATCCATTTGGGCATTAAAGATAAGGAATAGACTTTAACAAGTAAAAATGAGGAAAGAGCTTTTCAGCACATCCTACCTTCACAGCCATGGGTACAAAGACATAGCCATGGTATAGCTGGGTGTAGCTAGGGTTCCTGTGAGTATACAAACAGTAATGGCCCAAAGACAGGAACTGGGCATTGTGGAGAAGACCAAATACCATGACAAAGAGCCTGAACTTCATTCTATAGGTCTGTATTTCTCTAATTGAAGAGAGGCAACAGTACAATGGGAACTGAGAGGCTGGCGATGTCAGTGAACAAAATGGAAAAAAAAAAAAAATCCTGTTCTTTATGGAATAAACATTATCATGGAGGATATAGACAACTAAAACAAAAACAGTAACAAGAAAAAACAGAAAGGAGCTACAAGGAGGACACATGCTTGAGTGTCTGAGGAGCATCAGGGCCCATGGCGGGAGAAGGGATGAAGCTATAGAAGATGAACAAAGAGAAGTGCTGGAAGCTAATCACACCGCACCCAGCAGGTCTTGGAAAAGATTCTGTGTTTTCCCAGGTGAAAATGGAAGACTTTGGAGGCTCTGTGATCAGATTCATATTTTGGAATGGTCAGACTAGACCATCATGGGGCAATGCTGAAAGAGGGAAAGTTCTAGGGAAGAATCATGCCAGCAAAGACCTGCAGGAGGGCCGGGATGGTGGTTGGAAATATTCTGAAGGTAGAATCAACAGGATCTGCTGACTGGTTGAATGTGGGCATGAAAGAAACAGGAATAAGGATGACTCCAAGTTTCTCAGTTTGAGAACCAGACAAAAGATGCTGTCCTTTCCTGCGATGGGGAGGATACAGGCAGAGCATTTGGAAAGAAAGGAGGGAACCAAAGGTTCCAAGTGAGTAGTGCCCGGCCATTCTGCCAGATAGAGCGGGTCAGATTTGAAATTAAATCTGTCAAAGTGCAACAACCACACACTACACACACAGGTGACAACATGGGGATTCTAAGAGGAGTGAAGGGAAGGTGGGACAGTGCACATCATGCTAAGAACATGGAAGTCAAGTACAAGGAAAGGCTCCCTGCCAGGAATGAGAGGACGGGAAGGCATTTGGAGACTGGAAGAAACCAGAAAGGATGTGAAATATCTGCTGAATGATTCTGAGACACAGCCATCCAAAGATGAATTCGGGGAAGAGCAAAAACATGGTGACTCCTCCTAAGATTAGGTAACACGACCACAGAATACATGAAAGAGAGTCCATTTCATCAAGGAATGGTTGCCAAATCCGAACCCCTTTAAATTTACCAGTAATGTTTCTTTCCTTGGAATCTCTTATTTTTGCAACATCTCATTAATACAACTAAAAAGCCGACTTACACACCTCCAAAGAGTTGGTGAAACAGACTGCTGCCTAGTCATGGCTCGTTGTACATGGCACTCTGAATTGAATGAAGAAAAGGAGCACTTTCCTGCTTTCAGAGAATTGTTGCTCTACCGTTTTTCTGCTTCAATATGCTGTCTCAACACTGCTGCTGTAATGACATACTGTGGTGTGATGCATCAGTGGCTAATCCTCAGGATTCTCTATTATCTCCTGCATTAGGATGTGCAGCATCAGAAATCTGATGGATTAATGAAAGACTGTTACTGCTAATTGCTGACATAAGACTATTTAGGGCACTGAGGCAACTGCTGAATTTTTTTAGACATTTTCATTGCTTCTCAGAGCTGTACTAATCAGGCATGCTAATTCCTACAGTAAACAGCACGTAGCTTTGCTGAGAGACCATTTTAACTCTCCATCATTTCATCCCAAACACCATCCCTAAATCCAGATAATTTGCCTTAGATCATTTATCGGCTGTAACATGCAGCCAATGCAGACTCCTGGCACAGTTGATGGCTGGAATTTTACACATCCCTAATTAAAACAGATGTGGCCAGCTCAAGGAGCCTTTTTCAGCCACCCCAACTTGGACAGTGTCTCAGCAAAGGAAAACAAAAGCTCTGTTCATGGAAACGACATCAAGTGCTAAGGCACTGGGGTTTCTTGGAGGTGATTTGCATCACTGAAGACCTATGGATTGCCCAAATCTTAGCAATGAAGCACAAAGAGTAGAAACACAGCCTTTGGAATTAAATGTAAGTTCCAATTCTAATTCAACCCTTATTATCTGTGCAACTTTTAGGCCAATTATGCAGCATCTCTGAGTCTCACTTTCCTCTTCTCTAAAATGAGCATGTAACATCATTTCTTTACATATAAAATGTCTAGAGTATAGCACTGCCAGAAACACAGCACAGCCATTGATCCAGAAAAACGCCATGGTCTGGTTCTCGTCATAGGGATGTCACTACAGTGAAATGGATACACTAGACAAACAGCTTCATGACAATTGGCCTCTGATATCATTTGATCAACTCCCCGTGCACTGATTCCATACTCGACCAACCTTCTAACTTGGCTTCCTACTTAGGCTATTTAGATCTGAGCACAATGTGCCCACCATAGAATGCTATATCACAGTTCTATCTGTAAACTGATAAACTAACATTTGAGTTTTTATATATCTACACCTTGTGTTTTTTTTTAATTATACTTTAAGTTCTAGGGTACATGTGCACAACGTGCAGGTTTGTTACATATGTATACATGTGCCATGTTGGTGTGCTACACCCATTAACTCGTCATTTACATTAGGTATATCTCCTAATGCTATCCCTCCCCACTCCCCACCCCACAATAGGCCCCAGTGTGTGATGTTCCCCTTCCTGTGTCCAAGTGATCTCATTGTTCAATTCCCACCTATGAGTGAGAACATGCAGTGTTTGGTTTTCTGTTCTTCTGATAGTTTGCTGAGAATGATGGTTTCCAGCTGCATCCATGTCCCTACAAAGGACACAAACTCATCCTTTTTTATGGCTGCATAGTATTCCATTACACCTTGTGATTTTAACTTGAATGAGTACAATCAGCACAGGATATAATGACAATCAAATTTCATAACATCCATAGTTAGTGTTAATAACTATGCATTATTATCCATGACAGATCTGTAGTGCTAGAATAATTGCAAAAAATACCCCAGATTCAAGAGAGAGGGCAGTAATAGGGAACCTACCCATCTATCTGGGAAATAGTCTTTATCTCTAGACCAGGGGTACCCAGTATTTTGGTTTTCCTGGGCCACACTGGAAGAAGAAGAATTGTCTTGGGCCACACATAAAACATACCAACACTAACAACAGCTGATGAACTTCTTTAAAAACTGCAAAAAAACATCATAACGTTTTAAGAAATTTTACAAATTTGTGCTGGGCCACATTCAAAGCCATCCTGGGCCGCGGGCGGTACAAGCTTGCTCTAGACAATTATCTATCTCCCAAATTGGACTCTTTAATCCTCAAGAGTACCCCCCAATTAATCCCCTGGCATATTGTGAAATTACAAAAAAAAAAAAAAAAAGCCTTGTAGTTCTGAACATAAATGTGTTATTACAGCAAAGTTAATGGAAAGAAATATATCTTATCACAGTTATCAACATTGAGAAACACTATTATCAAAAAGCAAGCTTATTGATTCTTTAAGAAAGGACGGGTAAAAACAAAAAAGAAATTAGCACAAGTTTTGATGAGACTGAGCAATATTTTCTCAGTGGCATTCAGTTTCAATTTAAAGCTGACAGGACATTTTGAGCTTAAAGATACTGGGTGATTTGGTTAAAATTACAGAGGATTGGATTCAAGATTACTTTGTAATCTCATGACTTTAAAACCTTCTTAATTAAAGTCTTACATTTGTTTTAAATAAAACAGGACATAGATGTGTAGAACAGAAAAGAAATCAGGATGAGGGAAAATGTTTCTGGTCAGTAGTCCCCGGGGTCTCTGAATTTCATTTGATACTCAGTTAAAGAGGAAATCAGATCCCGGGCACAGGCTCTCACTTTCACAGGGCACATAAGCCAAGTCAACCGAAGTGTCCCCATGTAAAAAACCACTGGCTCATGTGACACTACAGTATATGCCCGCAACCATCCCCCTTCTTAGATAACAAGGCAAAATGTGCTATTAATGGTGCCTGTGTTTATCTTATCTCAAGGAGAGAAAAACAAAGCTTTAGTTTTGAAAAAAAATTACTTCACAAGGGTTTACTTGTATAAGAGACTGACAATGTAAATCCATCATCCTCTCAAAGATTTCTTCAGAGTTCATGATAGAAAACATTTTAAAATAACAAAGATGAAACTTTAAAAGCATTACTCCTAAGTTTTTTCTTTAATTCCCCCACTTACAATTCTAAAATAAACCAGCAAAATAGCCCAAAAGGCTACTCCATCTTTTAAAAATGTTTAAAAACCTCCCTTCCACATTCCGCACAAGTGACCATCCTAGGGGTCTGCTCCTCGTCCTAACCACATCTCCCAGAAGACAGTCTCCATAATCACTCTCTTTGGTCCTCACCCCAACTCCCGCAGCCTCCAGCGTGGCACCTAAACAGCTCCTGCTGAAGGCACAGGGACATCCAGGCCAAGGAATCCAAGGCTGTTCTTCTCGGGTCTCATCTCTCCTCCTCTCTTGTCTACATCACCTTCAGGAAACACCCTCCTCTCTCTTCAGCGGCTTCCGTGGTGACAGCTGAATCCTGGTTTTCCTCCTCTCCACCACCAGACATTAGCTGTCTGGAGCCCTTTTCTAACACTCTTCCTGCTCCCTCAACGACTTCATCCACCCCTTTGGTTTCAACCATCTGACCTCTCCTTCTGAGCTCCAACCCCACACACTCAACCACCCATTAGACATGTCAGAGTGGCCATCTCAGGCACCTCAAATTCCATTCATTCAAAACATTCCCACAAACCTATTCCCTGGGTGAGTAAATGGCATCCCTCTCCACCCTGAATACCCTCTTGCCCTTATCCCCACGATCTGGTCCACCATCCAGGCCAGCTGATTTTAGCTTCCAAAAATACCTCCTCATTTCCCCTTGTCATTCACCTGGAACACTTCCCCAGTCTATTAACCAGTCCACTACCACCCACCCTACCCCTCTCCATGAACATTTTTAAGTCCATTCTCTTCACAGCCTGAGAGATCTTTAAAACTATGCTGTGTATTTTGCGTGTGTGGGTCTTCACATTCACACACACACACACACACATACATACACACACACAAAGTCTGGTCACCCTATGTTGCTCTAGGCTAAAATGGTTTCAATTGTGCTTAAAGTCTTTAATGTGGTTCTGCAAAACCTCCAATTTCTGGCTTGCACTTATGTGTCCACTTTTTCCTAATACAACTTGCCCTTCACTCTCTTGAGTACAACCACAAAGCTGGCCTTTCAGTTCCTGAAACATTTCATACATGCTCCTCAAAAAAGGGCCTCTGCACATCTGTGACCTCTGTTATACCCCACCACCCTCTGCCCAGCAAATAGGTCCCCTATTGTGTTGATTAAAAATTCAGATGTTCAGGCTCCACTCTAAATCTACTGAATGAAAACATCTCAGGGTAACCAGAACACATCCTTTCAACACGTGGCTGGATCATTCTGATGGGTAGGTGTGGGAAGCTAATCTAAATGATCATCTATCTAACGCTTGAATCCTCTTGACCACATCCACAAGGCTAAGTTCTCTAATCTCAGCATTTAATTAGGCAATCCATCCCTTCTGTGGACAGGTTAGACAGTTCTTCCTTGTATTGACCTGTATCCTGCCTCCCAAACCCTGTACCCCTTGATCTTAGTTCAATAAAATCTTACAATTGCCCTCAGATGACACGACTGGCACCCCCACCATCTTAATGGCTTTCCTCTGAGGCTGCTTCCACGAGTATACTACCATTTTGAAGCATACTTCCTAATAGCAGTGTAAGTGGTTCCACAATAATTCTCAGTGAAGCTAACTCAGTGGTTCAAAGCACTCTAAAGCAAGTGACTGCACAGTGGTCATGAAACCAACATCACGTAGATGGAGATAAGCTGGAAACTGCGAACCTCACCAAGCCTCAGCTTCCTCATTGTTAAACCCTGGGACAGTAATAGTGCCTTCTTCTTTGGGCTGATAGAAGAATTAAAATTGCTCAAGCATGCACAGAAAGTACACAGTGCCCGTCCCATAGAAATGTACACAAATGGAAGGTGAGCTCCGTGAAGCCAGCGTTTTGTGTCTATTTTGTTGGGCACCAGTGGCATTTAGAACAGTGCCTGACAGGGTGGGCCCTCAATTATCTGCTGAATGACTGAATTATTAACATTCATGGACAAAACTAGAATCGAAATGTTAAAATTTTCAATGTAGTTAAAAAAAAGATGAAAATGAATTCAAGCTTAGTTTTCCTTTATTTTAAATTAAAGCACATTCTTGAAGTGACTCTTAAAATGCCAACTAATGGTTTTAACAGATTATATGATCTTTTAAATATCTAATTCTTTTAAGAAAAAATGGCATAAGACACATACGATTTACAATCACGTTTTGCACAATAGCTGCAATTTTCAGAAAGTTATATTATTGTTTTTAAACGTTCACTCCAAAGACAGTAACTCCTTTGCAATAATAGTAACCAAGGGAATAACAGAAATGCATGAGTCGCATTAATTTTAAGTAGAATCATTAAGCTACTTATCATTTTTTTGTTTCTGGATTATTTTACTGCTTTCATTTAATGTGAAAAAAATAGTGAATGCTTCAAATGCTTTTAAAAATCCAGTCCGGCCTATACAAGAGTCAATGAATAAGTGGTTCACAGGAATATGTATCCTGTTCGCGTGTTGTGCGTGTGTGTGTGTGTGTGTGTAACTATTATAATTATATATATTTTTTTTTTTTTTTTTTTTTTTTTTGAGACGGAGTCTTGCTCTGTCACCCAGGGCTTTGGAGTTCAGTGGCACGATCTCAACATCACTGCAAGCTCCGCCTCCTAGGTTCACACCATATATTTTTTATATTATTTACTGAAGTGGTACCTTTGTCATGTGGCCCTCCAAAAATTCTTCAAATTATTTTAGACAAAATGAGGCGACTTTTGTTTTCAAATAGATACAGGTAGAGAGCTCCATACATCAGAATCTCCATTTGTGTAGGGCCTCTTACTTGGAATCAATGGAACTCCTTCTTATTCCAGTCACTGTAGCACCCCACAACACCCCATTTCCTAACTAACTGCTACTGTTGATTTCCTTGCTGTCCTTAGAGAGGACATTCAGTCAGGAAAAATCACCAAGTTAAAGTTTAGCTCTACTCTCTACTACAAAAACTCCCTGTCTGAAATGTTGAAGGAGGCATTTAACATTGGCATGGCCAAGTACCCAACTCTCATGCCTCTGGTGCCCACCAAATTTTCTCATCTTCACATTCCCTTAGCACAAGGCCTGCAAAAGACTTCCCAAATACTCCCTAGAATGAACTGAGCCTCACCGCAGGTTACTGGGCATTCTGTGTCCCCAAATCTCCCTCCTTCCATGTAACCTAAGGCCAAGAGTCAGGTCCTGAAACACGAGGATAAAGACCTTTACCCCAAAGATGAGTGCTCACTGGGAAGGGCCAGTTCTCTCGGAAGACAGGATCTCACACAAGGGCTGAGGAGGCCAAGAACAGAATGGTTTCAGGACACATGCCTCAGGCCAGAGAAGAATAAAATGCCTCCCCACCTGGCTGCTGGACTAAACCAAGCCTGCAAGGGAGACAGCTATAACCCTGCAAAGGATAAGGCCTATATCCCGAGGTCCAAAAAGATGGTAAAATCTGATAACCAAAATTGAAAAGGGAAAATGTCCCACCCGGAGTAATGCCAGGGCGGCTGGTTGCGCAAGTCAGTGAGGTCAGGAGGTGAGGAGAAATGGCAGGGATGGGAACAACAGCTTCCACAGGGGATTCTCACTCCACCAATGTTTCAGCGTGAGTCATCCCAGAACCTCGAGAGGAGGAAGGAGACGAGGGAAGTCCCTCTCCTTGGAGGAAGGACACTAGACCACCTGCAGAGGGGGATGGCGCCGAGGGGAGAGTGAGCCGAGTCTGACCCACTCCCGGGTGCAGGCATGGATTGGATAAACCATGGAATTGTGTCAAAAATCTCCCGACTCCAGTCCCAGCGACAGAGCAAGACCTTGTCTCTACAAAAATTTTAAATTTTTTAAATGTTTACATAGGAGCTCCAGATACTCAGGAGCAGTCCCAGCTAGTCAGGAGGCCAAATTGGGAGGACTACTTGAGCCAGGGAGTTCAAGGTTACAGTGGGCTATTATACCACTGCACTCCAGCCTGGATGACAGAGTGAGATCCTTTCTCTAAAAATAAATAAATACCCAGACAACCCCAGTGTGGAATCTGCAGCAACATGGGTCAGGCTTAGACCCTGAGCAAGGGGCACTGGAATTATACACAGGACAGCCTCGCTCTTTGTGAAACCACCAGCTGTGTGACTGGGAGAGGGGAGAGGGTAATATCAGCAGAAGTCATCTGTATGCCCCTTCCACTCTCCATACACGTTCTTCAGGTCACTCATGTCCAGGCTGACAGTTGGAGCCATTAAAGAAGTCCCTGATAGTGGAGTTTAGGTCCCTGTGTACGAGATTATGAAATGGAAAATATTTTCTCTGCCTAAACTCCGTCCATCAGGCCTGTACTCTATGGAGTCTGCTGAAGTCCAAAGATCATTAAACCCTTTTAAATGAAAGTGGTGACAACAGTCTTTGCCAAACTCGAGTGCATGTCTCACGGAGGGAAGGGCATTTCCTATGTCATATTACCTGCTTGGATAGTATATGGAAATAATCTTGTGTAAAAGCAAGCGTAGAATGAAGTCCTACTTTGGAGCATTCAGTTCTGAAGATGGGGCTACACAACCTTTCCTTTTCCCGGTGAATGTCATCAGAGGGAAAGGTGCTAACATTACAAGAACCTAGCATTGGATGCTTTTTACGAATGTCAATGCATTTTAGCCTCACAGTAGGAAGTATTTTCTCTATTTACGGGAAAATGAAACTGAGAGGCTGAAACAGCTGTTTCAGCTGGATGCTGAGGACCTGGGTTTCAAATCCAGGCTCAAGGGCCCCAACGTCACACGCTGACCACTAGTAACTGGTCTCACCGCAGCTTTGCTGGTGAGACAGACAGAGGAAGTCTATCTTGATGCACAAACCCCCTTGGCCAGGCGCAGTGGCTCACGCCTGTAATCCCAGCACTTTGGGAGGCCGAGGCAGGCGGATCACCTGATGTCAGGAGTTCAAGACCAGCTTGGCCAACAGGTCAAAACCCAGTCTCTATTAAAAATATAAAAATTAGTCGGGCGTCATGGCAGGTGCCTGTAGTCCCAGATACTCAGGAGGCTGAGGCAGGAGAATACCTCGGACCCAGCAGGCGGAGGTTGCAGTGAGCCGAGATCACGCCACTGTACTTCAGCCTGGGTGACAGAGCGAGAGTCTGTCCCAAAAAAAAAAAAAAAAAAAAAAAAAACCTCTCAAACTCCCAACCTCTTCATTCAAGAGGTCATGGAGAGGTGATAATGAAAAGCTTTATTTTCTATTCTCTTACCTTGCAATATGATTTCACCACAGGGCAAGAATTAGGCCATATTCCTTCTTCATTTTTAAGCCAAAAATAGCAACTGAATCAAATAGTGTGGGCAACTTGACTTTTAAAAACATCTATTTGTATCCAATTTGATAAGAGTTGGGAAAATTACTAGCAAGCGAAAGCAAATCAGGAAATCTGGAAACTTCTGATTTATTGATAAGCTATTAGGTTGTTTTAACTACCTTCCTATCAAGAAACAAAGGAAACAGATTTGAGATGACATTCTGGTGCCTGCTTTAAAAGACCTTTGAACTTTATGTTTTCTTAGTCCTCCAAAAGCTTTTTTTCATGAAAGATTTTATCTTATTACTCTCCCTAAATATATATGCTCCCTGACCACCACAGGTGCATTTCAAGCTCTTGTAGAGTTTCTGTAAATTCTGTTAGAGGCAAAAAGTGATTCTTTTGAGTTCCTTGAAAATGGTAGCTAATGGAGGAATGGCAGAGGGAACGTGCCTGGTTACTCAGCGGCAGCAGCTGACACACACATCAAGCTCGCTACACACACACCAGGCTCGCTACACCTACACCAGGCTCGCTACACACCCAGCACTGTTGTAGGAGCTCTGCACAGTGCACTCATGTAGCCTTTGCAATAATCTCATGCAGTAAATACTACTGCTGTTTCTATTTAATAAAAGCAGAATCTGATGGCCGGTGCAACAGCTCATGCCTGTAATCCCAGCACTTTGGTAGGCCAAGGTGGGCTGACCGCTTGAGCTCAGGAATTCAAGATCAGCCTGGGCAATGTGGCAAAACGCTGTCTCTACTCAGAAATACAAAAATTAGCTGAATGTGGTAGCATGCACCTATAGTACCAGCTACTTGGGAGGCTGAGGCAGGAGGATCACTTGAACCCAGGAACTCAAGGCTGCAGTAAGCCATGATGGCACCACTGCACTCCAGCCTGGACAACAGAGTGAGACCCTGTCTCAAAAAAAAAAAAAAAAAAAGCAGAATCTGAGGCACAGAGAGGTTAAGACACTTGCCCAGGATACACGATAAGAAAAAGGTAGAACTAAGATCCAAATCCAGTCAGTCAGTCTATAGTACTGCCATCCTCATAGTTCAGTAGAGGCTAACTGATTTCAAACTAGATCACTGGGGGAGATGTCCCTTTAAAGATGTACTCTGACCTTATGAAAACAGAGTTCACCCTCTAGTCTTCATGCTTTGGGAAGCCTGTAGAGTCAAGCACAGTGGAAAGAACATGGAAGAGCAGTTGCTGGGAAAAGCAGTTGTTGGGAGTTAAGGTTCCACTGGCTGCTATAAATATTTAGTTGTATGGCCTCAGGCAAATTACTTTACTTCAGGAGACCTTATTTTTAAAATGTAAAATCCCAGAGGTAGGGGAAAGAGGATCTGTATAATAGTTTCCAGTACATACCTGCCTGATCCAGTTTCAAATCCACCAGAACTAGCAAGTATGTTTCATCATAATAGTTTCCCCACCCGCTACATGATTTTCTACAGTCCCTCTCTCATAATTTGGTCTCACAGTTCCCTCCAAGTGCGCCCAAGGCAGAACAGTGGAGCAAGAAAGAACTGAGGTTGGTCCAGAAAGTCCTGTGTCCACCTCCATGGCTGACCAGCTTGCAGGTACCAGTTTGTTTTTTTAGGAGGAACAATGCCACCTACCTCACATGGTTGTTCTGGGGGTAAGTAAAGTGTCAAACGCCTATCACATGGGAGGAGCTTGTGAATAAGAGTTATTTTTAATATTCTAGGCCTCTCACCTAAACTGTTAAGCCTCATAAAACCTGCAAGCAAAGATGCTCAAGGTAACATTATTAATAATGAAAACTGTTAGCAGCCTAACTACCAACAACCCAAAAGTAAGAATATATAAATTATGGAATAGTATTAAAGTCACATGCAGCTATTAAAATCACATTTTCCAAGATTATTTGCAAGCATGGAAAAATGATGATCTCGACCACTGAAACAGGCAAGCTGTAAAAACTGCCTATATAGCTATATTCACTATTATACACAACAGTAAGTGCACATGTATAATACATATATACATGTATGGAATTCTGTTAAAATACAACAAATTGTTTAGTAGTGCTACTTTGAGTAGGTAGTATGTTTCATCTTCCTTTTAACACTTTCTGGTATTGCCTAGTTTTTCCTACAATAACAATATTAGACTCATAATCAGAAAACGGGTTGCAAACAAAGTGATTCTGACAAACACCCAATGCATATTTTTCCAAAAATAACTTAAGATTTACACTAAAAGCAGAATCGTTTTAAGCAACTAAATTGTAAAATATCATCCCAATAAGAAATTACCTTATGCCAAGAAGAGTAACAGAAAATTATAATTTCCAAAATTCAAATTAAAATAAGCAAGTTTAACATACTGAGAATTTATAAATTAAAAGGTATCATAAAGATTTTACACAAGTTTGACTGCCCAAAATCACAGAAAAATCAGAAATGGAAAGTTTTAGAAAAGAATTTTTCTTCTTATGCCTGGAAAAAAAATCTTGGAGGGATTACAGGTTCAGATGAGAACTTGGCTGAACTTTGGCTTGTTTCAACAAGCCCAATTTTTGTTCTCTTTCTCTCTCCTCTACAGACACATACACAAAGCTGGGCGTAATGAAGTATCTCACTCTCAACTCTCAGATTAAAAGAAAAATACAAGAATCTAGCTTCCCCTAGTCTGCCAGCAGCATCATGTACCTGCTGCCTCATGATGAAAGTGACTTGAGCAGGGACGTCGTTTTCTCCTGTGCCTATCTCACTGTCCTCTCCAGCCCTGCAGGAGGGCTGCAGCCCTGTCTTGGGGTGCCATTCTGTAACCACCCTAACTCCCTAGGGTTCCACAGGACAGCATTTCTTGATGACTAACAAATCTCAGTACCACCCCAAGATATTTCTCTAGGGTGTCTTTCCTTCTTATTGCTTACATCCTACAGACAAGAGCCCAGTTAATAGCTGTTTTTGAAAGGACAAAATAGGTAAATGAGGGAGTCCAGCATAGATCACAGAAAACCCAATATAGACCACTGGGAGCCCAGTATCAATTCCTCTCCTAGCAGCATATGAGAGGTCTGACCATGAACTATGGCTGCCATGGTAAGGAGGGTGTGAGAGGGTGGAGGAAGTAGCTAGAAGCTTGAAAGATAAAGAAATAATGCATATACACAGTACACATTTTAGGATTCTTGAACCAAAATAAAAAGAACAAATATACTACATAATTCAGAAAATGCAGGCCATGTAATATTTATAAAAATTCAATTTTTAGAATACTCTTCTCACACATCTATTAGAACGGTCAAAATCTACAACACTGACACCACCAAATTCTGGCTAGGATGTGGAGCAGCAGGAACCCTCATTCATCACTGGAATGAGAAATGGTACACCCACTTAGAAGACACTTGGGCAGTTTCTTACAAAACTAACCACACTCTTACCATATGATCCAGCAATCACAGTTCTCGATGGTTATCCAAAGGAGCTGAAAACTTATGTCCACACAAAAACCTGTACATGGATGTTTACGGCAGCTTTATACAGAATTTGTCAAAAATCAGAAGCAACCAAGATATTCTTCAGTAGGTAAAAGGATAAACTGTGGTACATGCAGACAGTAAGAGTATTATGGCTGGGCGCAGTGGCTCAGGCCTGTAATCCCAGCACTTTGGGAGGCCAAGGCGGGCAGATCACAAGGTCAGGAGATCAAGACCATCCTGGCTAACACAGTGAAAGCCCCTCTCTACTAAAAATAAAAAAAATTAGCCGGGCGTGGTGGTGGGCGCCTGTAGTCCCAGCTACTTGGGAGGCTGAGGTAGGAGAACGGCGTGAGCCTGGGAGGCGGAGCTTACAGTCAGCAGAGATTGGGCCACTGCACTCCAGCCTGGACAACAGAGCCAGACATCGTCTCGGGGCGAGGAGGTTGGGGGTGGGAAAGGTATTATTCAGCACTAAATAGAAATGAGCTATCAAGCCACAAAAAGACATGGAGGGAATTTAAATGCATATTATTAAGTGAAAGAAGACAATCTGTAAAAGCTACATATTTTGGGATTCCAACTATATGACATTCTGGAAAGGGCAAAACTATGGAGAAAGTAAAAAGGATCAGCGGTTGTCAGGGGTTGGAATCAGGAGATGGATATATAGATGGAGCTCAGAGGATTTTAGGATAGTAAAATACCCTGCAGGATACCATAATGGCAGATACATGCCATTATGTATTGGTCCAAACCCACAGAATGTTCAACATCAAATGTGGCCCACTAATGTAAACTGTGGCTCTGGGTGATAATGGCATGTCAATGTGGGTTCATCAGTGTCAACAATGCACCACTCTGTGGGAGCTGCTGATAATGGGGGGCTATGCATGTGTGGGGGCAGGGCTACATGGGAACTCTAGCACCTTCTCAATTTTGCTGTGAACATAAAACTGCTCTAAAGAAAGGTCTTTAAAAAATATTCTTTTATTCTTAATTTAACAGTTTCAAACATTCATTCTTTAAATCAAGGATTCTAGAGTCTGGGTTCAAATCCCAGTTCACCAATTATTAGTTACGTGACCTTGGGCAAGTTTCTTAACCTCTCTGTGCCTCTATGGCCTCATATGAATATCTACTCAGTGTTATGAAGATTAAATGCATTAGTAAACTTAAAGGCCTTAGAACATTGCAGCATGCAATAAGTACTGTATAAGTTTTAGCTGTTATTATTATTTTATGAAGTTTTGTTTATATATATATATTTATTTAGTAGACACAGGGTCTCACTAGGTTGCCAACTGGTCTCAAACTCCTGGCCTCAAGCAATCCTCCTACCTCAGCCTCTCAAATCACTGGGGTTATAGGTGTGAGCCCCTGCACCCAGCCTATTATTATTTTATTGTTGCTGTATTACTGTTATGATCTATTTGAACTGGCTTTCGATAGGTTCAAATACTTCTGCCTCTTTCAACTGTGCCTATTCAATCACACTCAGAAGTGTGTGATACTGCAGGAGAAAGAGTGTCCATCTTGGAATGAGAGACTCTTTGGAGCTGCTTCAGTGATATCATGTCCATGTAATGATCTGAGCACACTACTTACCTTCTGTGAGCCTCAACTTCCCATCTATAAAGTGTGCATTATATTTCCAATTTCCCAAAGCTTTGTGAAGAGTGGAAAACATTTGTGAAAAGCAGATTCTCGCAAGCACTGCAATGCACCTAAGAACAATAGGTCTAGAATTCGATTCACCAGCCGCCCAGCTCTGGCTCCGTGAAAGTAAGTGAATCTCCCTCACGTGGCAATTACAAGCACTTTCACCCACCCTAGGACACAGAGTTGTCCTCATCTGTGGCAGAGAAGAGGGGGTCGGGGTCCAGGTATTCAGAGTCATGTAACGGAAGGACAGAAGTTGCTTTCTATGTTTGGTTAGCATAAAATGGAGAATTCCCACCAGGAAACCATGCAAAGGATAGAAACAGACTTAGCGGGTAAAGGCAGGAAGAGAAAGAATGTTGTAGCAACCTGTGGGAGACAGAGAACAAGAAACGAAGGAGAAAGGCCAATGCCTGGTACAGTGGTTCCTGTCTAGCAGCCAGGGGTTTCTCCGCCCTAACTCCTGGCCACCACATCACCATGGGAAGTTCTCTACTCAGCCTAAGGTAGGGAAACATCCATGGACTGCCTGAGTGGTTTTCTGCTAGAGAAAAATCTAGTACTTTATAGGTTATATTCATCAGGGCAGGCTAAGTCATGCTGCAGTAACAATCACCAAATATCAAGGAACATATCACTTCTTGTGCACCCTCATGCCCACTGGCCATCAGCTGGGAGCTCTTTTCCAAGTCATCCTCACCCTGGGGCTGAAGAATCAATTGCAGGTTTCCATAGCACAGATGTGGTGAAACAAGCACGAACTTTACTGCTTCTGCTCAGAGTGACATTTAATTGGCCAAAGCAAGTCATATGGTCATGCCTATGTCCAAATGAACAGGGAACTGCTATCTACTTTATGCTCAGGAGGAGAGTCTGAATATTTGTGAATATTCACACATCCAATGTGTCCCCAACACCTGCTGCCCACCTGTCCATTGGACAACACATTCGGGATGTCTTTACTGAGGTTTGAAGCAGATGACAAGAGCATGAAGCAGAATCTTCAACAGACAAACTGTGACTACTTCTCCCCTATGTCTTCAACAAGTGATCTCTTAAAACTTAACCGTTAAATAGTACAGAACTTAAATGGTTACTTAAGACCCTAAGTAATCATCACCATCCTGTATTTTAAACACACACATGCTTACACACACAGCAGCAACTGCCAACCATCTGTACTGAAATATTCTTTATTTTACGAATAACACTTTTCCAGGACTGGAGTCCCCAGTGAAACGTTGCTTTACAAAGCCCAGTCAATCCCAAGTGAAAGTTCTTTCTTTCTTAGAAAATGTCATCATCTGTAAATGTTCCCTGGGGCCAAGCTCAAGGAGGGGTTCCAGAGTTTCTCCCAGAACTAAACCCTCTGTGAATCAGGCTTTTAGATACTCTCAACACTCCTGGCATCCAGACATTCATACAACCCTGAATTATTTATTCACCAATCTTTGCACAACTTCCTAAACACCAATGGAGATCAGGATGGTTTCAGCTATTTGATGTTACATCTTCTCAAGTGGCTAAAGAGGCTATAAAGCACCCCATTGCTTAAGCCTGCCATCTCAGTTCCATTAGCAGTAAAGACCTCTCTATTCAAACTGCTAAGTAAATCCTCCGAGAGCCTGGGGACTGTTTCATGCTTGAAAGCAACTGTTAAGAATTTGACAACAACCAAACTGTTCCTATTTAATCCTTCTCCCAAGGTAAAAAGAATTATAGGTAAACATATGCCTTCATTATTTGCTTTGCTGCATTTCAATACCCAATCCCACACAAAATTGCCAGCCAAGGATTTAATGCAATCACGTCTATATTTCAGAGCTATTGCCTTTGCAGAATGGAAAAAGCTTAACAAGCGTTATGGAGCTGGTTAGCCAGGAATCGCACTTTGTATAGCATGTATCTTAAATGTCACAGGGGTTTGGGGTGAAGTAAAAGGCATCACAAATCAAAGGGTACAAACTATGAAAAGAAGAACGAGGAAAGGTGCTGCAGAACTGCGATTCTTATGTGGTTCTGAAAGACAGTAAGTAGATGTGGGCAAACAGGTTTGGGGATTTATTTTGGGGTTTTTTTCCTTTCAGGGTTTTTGCTTTGCTTTTTGTTTTGAGCCTTTACTAATTTATACGCTTGTCACATCCTCAATTTACTACTCCTACTAAAACTAATTTTATTAATACATTAAATAGAAGTTCCAAACTGTGATAAATCTGAGTTAAAGTGAGAGAAATAAATACTCTTTTAAAATGTATTATTCAAGAAAATAAATAATCAGTAAATCAGATAAGGGAAATAGCAGTAACGAGAAGAAGAAAGAGGCATGAAAACTTCGTTGATTACAACACCTTTCTAAGCCCTTAACGCAGGACTCTTCCCTCAGGGAACATTTTCTTTATATTAGCGGTTCATTCAATTGTCTATTGAAATGTGCACTATGAAGTAACCACTTCCAGAAAAGTTTTTTGAGTGGGAAGGGGGTTTGTTTTGTTTCAGGATTTTTGGCTACATATTTAACAAGTTGCATGTGAAAATAAAATGTTCTTATTAACAGTGGAATAATATTTCCAATATGGGTCTGTCATCAACAAGTCAGACTCAAGGCAACATCTCAGAGAACAGATTCCAGTCCACTCGCTTCTCATGAGCCCAGTCTCTGCCCCTCCTCATTCCAACAGCTAATTCTAGCAGTCCTTTTCCTCAGAGCCAATTCACACAAAACCGAAAGTCCAGGGCAGCATTCCAGATCTCCTAGACCAAGAGAAGGTAAACCAAATTGAAACCAGAAATGCTCTCAATGTACTCAACAATGCAGCATTCCTTAACCTCCCACTTCCCAGACATTCCCCAGATTAACTCATGTGGTTGATGACTATCCTCTTCTCACGAAATGCTTATACCGGGGGAAAGGAGAAAGAAATACATGTATTACACACACACACGCACACACACACACGCACCAGTGTTTAAGCTTGCTGCAAACCCTCCTTAAAATTAAGCTTTTTGATTAAGGATTGTATTTTTTCAATTAAGCAAATAACTTCTAAACTTACTCTGGAAAACTATGTTTTTTCCCAAAAATAAAAAGACACTATCTGATTCAATTCAATAAATCTTTATTGTATGCATAATCATTGCTTCAGGGAAATAAAAAGAAAAAGGGAAGGTTACGCCTTTAAAGAGCTTACAGATTAACAGAGGAGAAGGGTGTTTAAACAAATAACTATAATTTCGGCAATGTATAATGGTCACATATTGCAGCCACTAGAAAACCACCAAGCAGGGGACACTGAAGCAAGGACCTGAACATCGAGGGGGAGTCTAATTATTCAACCTACAAATCGGTATTTCTGTCCCATCACTTCAAGCTTCCCAAATTTCCCTTTTCCAAACTCCCTTTAAAACCATAAAATCCTCTTAGAAAAAGACCCTGTGCTCAGAATAATGATCTCAGCCCTTCCACTGACAACGGGGGTGGGTGACTTCCAAACATGCTCCACCATGCTGCAGTATGGGGTCCTGAATTTCCACTGGAAAGAGACCATTCTGCTGTGAATTCTATTTCTAAGCCATCTACTCAAACATGTTATGTTTAACACCCTTCTGCTTTTTTGTGAATACAGAACCTCCCTCTCTGTACTTTTGTTTGATCAAAGAGGTGCTGACGGTGAGAACAACATCAACTAACCCACCCCAACCCAGCCACTCACATGTGGAAACATTAAGAAAGCGCATCCTGGGTGCTGACCAGGAGAGCAGGCCAGACAAACAATAAACACCAGGATCGGCTTGGCCGTGTGAGTGAGAACAGGCAGGTCTCCCCAGGCCTCCCACCCCAAGTGGGAAGGCAGGCAGGATGGGGACCAGAGGACAAGCTCCTGAAAGCTATGCTTTCCTCACAAGCACAAACCAGCTGCAGCTTCTCTCAAGGCGTTCCTCCAGGAAACCAAGCCAGAGACGGGAGCAAAGAGGAAAGGGGCCCATGAGTGAAGGGTGCCCGGGCTGGGAGTAGGGAATGGACCCAGGCTCTGTGGCACAACACAGGGCCTGAGAACCAGCTACAATCAGCTAGAGAGCCACAACCACCAAAGAGAAAGGGGTGAGTGATCCCAAGACCTTGGGCTGCTCCCCCAGTCAGGTGAGGAGTGAGATCTGCAGGGGAGCATTGTGGCATGTCTGAAACACCATGTCTGGGTACACTCTGGGAGGCCAAGGCAGGAGCATCCCTGGAGCCCAGAAGTTCAAGGCCCCAAGGGAAACCCTGCTTTTAAAACAAAATTTTAAAATAGGCAGGGTGTGGTGGCACTATGCCTGTAGTCCCAGGTACTCAGGAGGCTGAGGCAGGAAGATCACAGCCTTGACCAAAAGGTCAAGGCTGCAGTGAGCAGTGATCGCACTACCACACTCCAGCCTTGGCAACAGAGTGAGACCCTGTCTAAAAAACCACCATCCTAACAGGAACCCAACTGGACTTTCCTGACGTCCCTTCCTTACATCAGGGGTCCGCAACCCCCAGGCCACGGACTGCTACTAGTAATGGCCTGTTAGGAATCTAGTGGCACAGCAAGAAATGAGTGGCGGCTAGTGAGCATTACTGCCTGAGCTCCACCTCCTGTCAGATCAGCAGCAGCATCAGATTCTCATAGGAGTGCACACCGTATTGTGAACTGTGTATGTGAGAGAGCTAGGCTGCGAACACCTAATGAGAATCTAATGCCTGATGATCTGTCACTATCTCCCATCACCCCCAGATATCCAGGACTGTCTAGTTGCAGGAAAACAAGCTCAGGGCTCCCACTGATTCTGCATTATGGTGAGTTATGTATTTGTTTTGTTATATATTACAACATAGTAACAGGAATAAAGGGCACAATAAATGTAATGCACTTGAATCATCCTGCAAACCATTCCCAACCCATCCCCATCTGTGGAAAAATTGTCTTCCATGAAACTAGTCCCTGGTGCCAAAAGCATTGAGACCTGCCACCTTACATGAAGGGAGGGGAGGACTTCTCAAGAGAAGACAGAAGGGCACCTGTTCCTTCTGCTGCTTCCATGCACCAGCAAAAGAATGCAGAGGCCTCCCAGATGACAGGGTGGCTCCCCAGAGACTGGGCTGGAGAGGTACTGAGGAATGGACCTAGTCTCTGTAGCATGACATACAGCCCTTCTGAGAGCCAGCTATGCTCAGCTAGAGTGCCTCAACCACCAAAGAGAAAGGAGCGAATGATCCCATCTCTCTTCCTGCTACAGCGTGCCCCTCCATGCATGTATGTGAAACTAACCATGACCCTTAAAAAACAGAGAATGAAAAATATAGAAATGGTAACAGTGCTACTGATAATAAGATCATGGGCGATTTTTTTTCCCGTTACAGTTCCCGAATTCTCTTTATTGTTACATTAATTGTTTAAAATAACTATATTTAAATGATGAGGTTTTCGTTTTTGGCAAAATCAAACCAGCTCCCCAAATCGAAAAATCATCAGAGTTAAGCAACAAAGGATTTTGAAGATAACCTTCCTAAAAATTCTCAATTGTAATCTATGGGAACATCAACGTAAATGTCAACATACAGAAAAAACCTACTTGGTAAATGTTGTTATAATAACGTGTGTGTTGTCCAGGGGATGGACCACAGGAAGCATCAAAGTTTAATTCTCAACTCCAAACTCATTCCGAAGAGTAGAACAGTTCAAAAAACTGATCATCTCTCTTAAAAACTTGAGGAAACTTGTAAAATCATTGTTAGAATGAAGTTTATTTATAGGTTCCCTGGAGTGAAAAACAACTCTTTAAACTAAGCCCATGCTTTAAGAAGCCACATTACAAGATAAACACATGCCTGTGCTCAAGACTGACAGCACATCGATCCTGTGTCAAACTCATTACCTGTTTGTCAACAGCAGCTGACAATTTCTTAATGAAAAACGAACAGTATACTGAACCACTATTTCACATTAGGCAGGGGAAGGCAATAAAATGCATCTGGATGTTTTGGTTGGGGATGATAAAAGTCTGATTATTAACCAGATTGGCTACCTATAAATGATCCAATTTTCTCTAAAGAAAAAGACAATCCTTCAGTTACAACAATCTATTTTGTTCTTTTTATGATCACTTATCATTAGCTTCCTATTTCTAAGCTTGCCAAGAAGCTCTAATCACCTCAAACACAAACATTCTTAGGTTCCTTAATATGCCTTCTGTAAAATGATGTTTGATCACACAAAATCAAACTTCTAACATCTTTTTCAGTTTCTGAAACTGACATTCCAGAAGTACTTTAAATACAGCCTTCCCTACACCACAAGCACGTTGCCCTGTGTGTACGTTACTACTATGGTAACTCATTTGGCCTTGGTGTTTGTACTGTTTTATGCTGAGCCTGAGTTTTATGTAAATTTCCACAATAACCCTTAAATCATTTGTATAACTAGTAGGTTTGCTTGGATTCTATTTAACACATGTTCTCTGGTTCTCCTTACCCTAAACTATTCTGGAGAGGGCGGAAGAAAAAGTATTTTTCCTATCTGTGATGTATGCACTATCAGCAGACCCCGTTGCTAAATGAGTCAAATCAGCAATCCCCCCACTAAATCATGAACGTGTCATTCTCTTTTTTCCAATAACTATCTAGCAGCCCAGTAAGACTATAAATGTTAAGCCTTATAAGGAAAATTCAGATTTCCATTCAACAGAGCATTTTCCATCTATGCAACATTATAATTTATCTACCTGATACAAATAAAAATCATCATGAATTAAACCAATTGGAAGGGACAAAAGTAATCTGCTGACCCCAGAAGGTTAATCAAACAGGGTCACCCTTTTCCATGTACTGGAATCAACCAATGGAATCATCCATTACTGATGGATAACTGCATAGGCAGCATGGTCCCAACTCTCAGGGTATTTTCTTTTCTTTTTTTTTTTTTTTTGAGACAATGTCTCACTCTGTCACCCAGGCTGGAGTGCAGTGGCGTAATCTTAGCTCACTGCAAAACCTCCGCCTCCTGGATTCAACCGATTCTCCTGCCTCAGCCTCCTGAGTAGCTCGGACTACAGATACATGCCACCATGCCTGGCTAATTTTTGTATTTTTAGTAGAGATGGGGTTTCACCATTTTGGCCAGGATGGTCTTGATCTCCTGATCCACCCGCCTCGGCCTCCCAAACTACTGGGATTACAGGCATGAGCCACAGCGCCTGGCCGGTATTTTCAATTTATTTCAAGAAAAAGTATCACTAAAAGCATTATTGAGCGTGTACTGTATGAAAAAGGGGAACATGACAAAACATAATTAAGGATTAAACTGTGCAGAGTAGCTGAGAGAAGAGAATGACTGGGGGAGTTTTTAACTCAACAATCTTCAAAATCTCCACACAACATTCTTACAGGATTGTTGGGTGCCTGGTGTCATATCTGCATTACCACAGGGACCCAAGTTTGAGAGCCCTCCAATTGTCCTCTGAGGTCAAAAGCAAACCCATCTTCCCAGGCATATGGGGTGATATCTGCCCTCAAGTGGATCAACGCCACGGTGGCAAATGAATCCCGGATGGGACGCTGGTTTCCTGAGCCAGGTAAGAGAACGATTTCTGTTACCCTCCAGGTCCTGCCCTCCTGCCTGTAAACTGTTCATGGAGAGCGATGGAAGCAGAATAGGAGCTGGGAGCATGAGTGGCTGAAACACATGAAGGGAACCCTCCCCCTTCTACTGGATGGGAGCTAAGTACCTTCGACTTTGTGAGCCCAATTAGTTACATGTTATTTTACAAAGCCTTCTTGCAGTGACTGGCCTCACCTACACAATGCTAAAAGAAATTACACCTTCCCTGAGGTCAAGATGAAAGAAACAACGGAAATGAGTGAGAACCTTACAGAGAAGAGCATTTCAGCTTCTCTTTCTCACATAGCCAATTTTGGAGGACCTGGCTAGAACTCAATGATTTCGTACAGCTTCACTCCCATTCACTGGCAGCTATGACTTCGTCCAAACATTAAGCTGGGGTTTAGATAAATGGAAGGTAAGACATTTTAAATAAGAGGTCTAATATGAAGCAAGGGTCTAAGGCTGATAAAATCAAAGTGAATCGTGGAACAATTGAGAGACAGGTCTGACCAGCCTGATGAAGAAATGTTGGGAAATCATAGGAAGTGTGATAAATCTGTAAGAAGAAATCGGCATGAGGAAGGCCCAGAACCTAGACATAAATTATCTGATGCAGTGAAAAATGAGGCCATGAAGATTTCTCAAGCAAAATAAGGATCACTTGTCCTTAAAGCACCAGAAAATGTGACCAGCACCTTCACAACAGGTTCCATATACATTTTGCACATTTATTCAGAAAAGAGAGCAAAAGTAAACTGTAGCATGATAACAGTAGACTGCCTGTCATACATGCACACATACAAACACACACACACGGAGCACATACACAATGTAAATTAGTTCACTTTACTTTCTCTCCCTTCTGAAAAATGAGACAAAGCAAAAAACATGTTATTCCAAACACATGTGAGAGGAATTCATGTAACCTGTGGTCTTAGTTACAGTCATGTGTCAATGACAGGGACACGTTCTGAGAAACGTATAGGTAGACAATTTTGTCATTGTGTGAACATCACCAAGTGCACTTACACAAACCTAGATGGTAGAGTCTTGTATTAGTCTGCTGTCATGCTGCTGATAAAGACATACCTGAGACTGGGCAATTTATAAAAGAAAGAGGGTTTAATGGACTTACAGTTCCACATGGCTGGGGAGGTCTTACAATCGTGGCAGAAGGCAAGGAGGAGCAAGTCTCATCTTATGTGGATGGCAGCAGGCAAAGAGAGCGTGTGCAAGGAAACTGTCCCTCGTAAGACTATTAGGACTCATGAGACTTGTTCACTATCAGGAGAACAGCACTGCCCCCATGATTCAACTACCTCCCACCAGGTTCCTCCCACAACATGTGGGAATTCAAGATGAGATTTGGGTGGGGACACAGCCTACCCATATCAAGCCTACTATACCCCTAGGCTGGTATGGCCTATTGCTCCTAGACTATACACCTGTACAGCACGTGACCATACTGAATACTGTAGGTAACTGTAAGACAATGGCAAATATCTGTCTATCTAAACAGAAAAATATGATATAGAAGATAAAAACTGTACACCTGCATAGGGCAGTTACCATGAATGGAGGTCACAGGACTGTAAGTTGCTCTGGAGGAGTCGGTGAGTGAGTGGTGAATGAATGGGAAGGGCTAGGACATTACTGCACACTGCTATAGACTTTATAAACACTGTGCACTTAGGCTACACTAAATTCACTTTTTTAAACATATTTTTATTTCTTTAATAAGTTAACCTTAGCTTACTGTAGCATTTTGCTTTATAAACTTTTAACTTTTGACTTTCATAATAATACTTAGCTCAAAACACAAACACATTGTACAACTTACAAAAATATTTTCTTTCTTTATATCCTTATTTTATAAGCTCTTTTTTATATTTCTTTTTTTCGTTTGTTAAAAACTAAGACACAGGCAGACACATTAGCCTAGGCCTACACAGGGTCAGGACCATCCACATCACTGTCTTTCACCTCCACATCCTGTCCCACTGGAAGGTCTTCAGGGGCAATAATAACATACATGGAGCTGTCATCTCCCAGGATAACAATGCCTTCTTCTAGATACCTCCTGAAGGACCTGCCTGAGAGTGTTTTTAAAGGTTATTTTTTATTTAATAAGTAGAAGTAGTAAGCTCTAAAATAATAATTTAAAAGTATACATAACTCTATAACATAGTCATTTATTATCATTATCAAGAATGATGTGCTGAATAGAATTGTGTAATACTTTTACATGACTGATAACACAGTAGGTTTGTTTACACCAGCATCACCACAAACACAAATAACACATTGTGCTACAACCTTCTGAAGACTATTATGTCACCGGGCAATCAGAAGTTTTCAGCTCCACTATAATTGTATGGGATTGTATGTGTCATCATACATGTGGTCCACTGTTGACCAAAACAGTGCTATGTGGCACATGATTATACCCCAACCTGTCTCCTAGTCTGTATTTCTCAAACTTGAATAAAGTTCAGAAAATTTTTGAAGAAAAATAATTATCAAGGACCCAAACAATGCCTTCTTAAAGGGTTCTGGAGGACACTGGTTGGAGAAACACTGACGTAATACTAGAAAAAAAATTTTTAAAGTAGACTTTCACAACTGATAGAAAATACTTTAAGACATTCAGATTTTACAGTTTAAAATTACATGAAGTTCATGTTGGCTGAGAATAATCACAGGAATCCAAGTCTGAGACCCTCACTTAAAACTACTGTGCAAAAACCAACAATTCCTATCAAATAAATTGTTCTTGTCAGTTTGCCCTAATTTCAAGGTCAGCATAAGAAGTTTTCTAGTTGAAGGAGTCTTTGAGACCTTTCTTAAAATGACCCTTTACCTTATCAGCTTTTCAAAATGCCCAATAGGGGTTGTCTTGTTCTTTCCTATCCCACTTTATCTAATGGGTCCCCCTGTTGATGTCTGTAATATAATGATCACTTTCATGAAAATGCCTTCCAATTCCCACTAACAGAACAGCATAAGTGATTTGTTTAGGACCTTCCCAAGGAAACAAAATTGCCACAACTCTTATCACCAGGAACATGGGAAGTGTCCCTCATTAGCATTAGTAAATTTCTCATTATCAGTAATTAGTAAAATTATCACTAGTAAAATTCTCACCATCTGGTGAGGTCAGTTCCCCCTAAACCTTTAGAAATGCATGGGAACTACCTTCTCACCTCTGTGGAAAGACTCTCCCTAACTCAAAGCTAATGGCCATCCCTGGGCAGTAATCAGCAACTCCAGAGCTCACAGGGTTTGGGGGATCCTCCAATGGCAGCAGATCAGAAACTGTCTTGCCCTCAACTGCAGGCATGCCTGGGAACCACACCAGCAAATGAAGAGAAGGGGGAGTGCAATGGTTGTCAGTTCCATGGACAGTAAATATCTTCTTAAACTGAGATTCCGTACAAAATTGTTTGAAGACAGGGCTTGCCTTTAAAAAAAAAGGGGGGGGGGGGGGGGGCAGTTTCTAGAATGCACTGCTATTCCATGATCTCATTTTATGCAAGAGGACTCTGGTTCTCTGAAAGGTGAAATGGCGCCCCAAAGCACCAGACAGTGAGCACCTAGGCCTGTCCCGTAGGCCAACGCTTCGCCACAGGACTACCTATGCTACTGTCCCGCTATGCAGGTTAGAGCTGTGTAGTGAGCTGGGAACTTTGTCTCATCATCCAGAATCTCCCATCATTTATAGCCATGCAAAGACAGACCAGGAGGACAAACTTCACTATGATATGAGAAGACCCAAATCTCAAGAGAAAGACAGAAGGTTGGGCAGAAAAATCTCAGGAACTCTAAGGACCAGACTTATTTTTAGCTTCAAATGACACTAGCTAGAAAGTATACACTAAGAAGGAATGAACAAGCATGTGTAATCATTTAATAATAGCACAAACATACCCTGGGGAAGAAAACAGGAATTATGAAGGGCATCCCAGATAGCTGACCCTGACATCTGCCTCCGCTGCCTCTGATCAGTCAACCTTATCGGGTGCATAGGGACTGGTCTGCATTTGAAGAGTTTTCCAGATGTTTCTGGGGTTGCTCTCTTCCTACATCTGTTCTAACTGGGAAAGGCTACTCTTCCATCACATCTTCCCTTATCCCATACCCCACCCCTGCTCCCAGAGAGTTCTAAAATTCTCCAGGCTGTTTCAAAGCAGACAATACTATTCTAATTCTCCAACTTCCTGAAGACAGTTGTGGGCAGTTGGGTGTGGTAGTCCCTGGTCATCTCGTCAGCATGGCTCAGGAATGGGACCCAGGACTGGGAGCAGACCCCTCATGAACAAAATCAGTGCCTTTAGCTCAAGGCTCAAGGGGTTAAATAAAATATCTAAAAGAAATCTGACTCCACAGATATCCCCACACCAATTTCATTCAACTTCTCAGGGTTGAAAGGGAGCCAGGTGCTTCCGATTCTCATTTTAGAGACCTCAAAAGCTCACTGACATTAATTCCAGAGATTAATGTAGAGCTTCAAAGGAAAGAAAAAGAAAATCAGATAACCAATATAGTGGTTCTTAATGTAAGCTCACAGAACAACAGAATTCTCTTTTCCTTGGAACTCTGAGAATATTTCATAAAAATGGAATGTAAAAAATTAGTAGAAACCGTCTTTGTTCTGGACAAGCTCCGTTGGAATCTGTGTGAAGTCAGGAGTGTGCAGAAGCATGCTCACCCCAAATAAAACCTGAATCAGAAAAAAGTATTCTTTGTATCTCCAGACTATCCATGCCTCTTTTTCCCAAGTCATCTCAATACTCTCAAGGTATGTCTATCCTGCCGTCTCTAAAACAGCCTGCTCAGAAAGAAAGGAGTTGCTCGTTCCTTTGATGTGAGTATCAGTCAGCCTGATGCCTCTCCCAGGGACACTGCCTTCCCAGCATCTTGTCTGACCGGGGAATGAAAGGCTTTAAGGTTTCACTCATTACTGCGACAGGTGGGAGAGAGATCCTGTAGAGCAGGAGGGCCCGATGCCCCTAAAAGGCCACCACACAGGCAGCTGGTAAGGCTGGAGCTGTAATAAGCCGGCTACTGCCCCACTCCACACTCTTCACCCCCCGACACACTATTCGGGATTAAATATCAGACAGCGGGGCAAAAGGAAATCGTGTTCAGTGTGGGGGGCTTTGATACACGAAGAGAGGATGAGCAGTGCTCCGAGGAAAGTGGAGTGAGGAATGCACGGCTTACCTACGGTATCCAGGACACTTATTTTAGGAAAGCGACATCTTAGCACTCAGCAGCCTAGCACGTATCCCAGAGAGGGCTCCACAACCCTGTCCTCTGCCAGATCAAGCTGGCACATGCAGGAGACATCTTTACCCCTTCAGTGGTAAGAGATCACTAGAACTGTACTCACCTACTTGATTTATTTAACAAACATCACTCATTGTGAAGCACAAAGAGGTTAAGTAATTTATCTGAGGTCACACAAGAAGGCCTGTGGTGTCAAGATCTGAACCCAGAAATATAGCTCCCGAGTGCAAGCTCCAGCCTAACCCTCGGCTGGGCTAGCTGCCTCCCTCACTAGGAGAGAGACGTGCAGAAGAAACAACTTGGCACACCCAAGCACACCAGTCGTTCTTACCACAATTTATCAACAGGCTTTTTCCACATGCCAATGAGTGAAGAAAAGAAACCAGCAACTGGTTGCAGTGAGAATTTCTGTAATAAACATGCTTAAGCAATCTCTATTCCTTGCAGCTCCAGATCTCAGTTTCTGCATCATTAAAATTGTGTTAATTTAAGCTCCCTTAAGGAGCTGGTGAGAATGTTTGATGAAGAAACACTGGCAACTTTGCACCCAGGGCCTGGCACACACTGCGTACTAAAAAAATGGCAATTCCTTCTCCACCTTTCTGAAGGCATTTGCGAAGTTCCCATGAAAACCTCCCAGGTTAGGCACCTGAGTGTCTACAAGCAGGAGAAGAGCAAATCTGATGGGGTACAAGTAAAATTCTAGAAGCCCCCAGACGAGCTGGGTGGAGTCAGGGAACTTCCAGTAGAGCAGTTTCCACCAAAACAAGGTAGAAAATCCAAGGCCAAGAACAATTTTTAAATCTGCTTTTTGGGGAATTCAGGGACCTGAAACTGACAACTGAGCTTCCTCCAGCATCTGTAAGGCAGACTAAAGAAAACAAGACATTCCTCCCTTCCCATTCAGCCAAAGCCAAGGTCTGCATCTGGAGAAAAAGGTTATGAACTAGAAAGATAAGGAAGGGCAAGAGAAACAGCCTAGTTATCCTTTAAACAAATACAAATTAGCCAAATAACATAAAACCACCTCGCTCACTTCCATTAAGTAGGACCTGTAAGTCACCATCATGCTCTATCAAGTGTGCAATTCACGTGACTGTGTGCTTATGGCTCGTGTGGCATACAGAGGAATCATTACCCTTCGATGAATTCAACAATTCAAACTCAGACATGAAAAAAAAAACAAAAATGATTTTTACCTTCTCTGTTAACTTCAGAGCCCACCCTGGGATAAGAAGCTCTCCAACTGCACGTTTCTGGGAAGGGGAGAAAAAGAAGCCAAATCCCTGCTGGCTCCTCCCCATCTGGCCACACCCATCCAAGATCACAGCCATGGAAGCCACTATGGTAAGATGCCTCTTCCTCCACAGAAGCAACCACAGTAAGATGCCTCTTCTTTCTGGACCTGTGCAGATCCTAAGAGTCCCCTAAACTACCAGTCCCAGGGAACAAGGAGTGGCAACCACTTGATTCTCTGGCTTTAAACTATTCACCAAAGGAGTCTTCCTCCAAACACCCAGTGCAGGCCACTAGATCCATAGGACTTTTAAAGATGGTCTGAGTCTTCAGTTCAGAAAGACAACAGGTAGCAAAGTGCTGAGCAGCCACCTCCCACTTCCCACTCTGCCTCGTCCTGCAGACCGGTAAAGGGAGTGGCTGCTTTGAGATGGACTCCAGAAAAGCTCCCTGCCTTCCTGATTTCCTACATCCGGCTCATCCCCAGAGACACTTCCCAGGTTTCAAGCTACACCTTCTCCCTGTCTGTCATGCTCTGCAATGGCAGGAACCAGGCCCCACATATCACCTAATCCCATGTCAGCTCTTAGTCTGTGCTTAAGTAGGAGAGTAGGACTTGCCTGGTAGAGCTGGACTGGGAGGGCTGGGCTGACAACACAGCAGACTTCTCCCAAATCACTACCACAAGCCTCCGACTGCAGTATGAGGGCCTGAACCTCACACTCTACCAGAGCTGTCCACACAACACGTAACATTACAAATAAGTAGTGTATGCTTAACATTAACTCATCCCATACAACTGGAACTCTGCAAAATAACCGAGGAAATACTCCATAAAATAAATGAAGAGATTTGGTTCAATCCACAATCAGAGCTTAAACAGACGAGCTCATTTTCACCTTGCCTCCCTTATACATCTATAGGAGAAAAGAATGTTGATGTGCTATGAACAAGAATCTCTTTTCTTCCCCAAAACTTTTTGCTACGAAGTATGGTACTAGAACGGAAAATGGGGGTGGGGGGGCACTGGGGTTGACATTTTTGCTGATTTCTTAAAAGAAAATCAGTGTGATAAATACAGCTAATTTCTAAGAATTTATCATCAAAATTTTATATAAGCACAGCCTTTCTGCTTCACAATATTTATTAACACTCCAGCAAGCTTGTCCTACCCGCGGCCCACAGGAGGCATGCAGCCCAGGACGGCTTTGAATGTGGCCCAACAGACACTTGTTAACTTTCTTAAAACATGAGTTTTTTTGGTGATTTTTTAAGCTCATCAGCTATCATTAATGTTAGTGTATTTTATGTGTGGCCCAAGATAACTCTTCTTCCAACACGGCCCAGGGAAGCCAAAAGATCAGACATCCCTGCCAGAGATTAAACTTACTTAGTAGATCCTATTAAAAAATTAATCTGTGTTGCACTGGAAGTTTTTCTCTATATTCCAAATGGTATCAATGTGTCAGCACCAAGAAAGAAAATCCAAAACTATTTTGAGGACCTATAGCAGCTATATCAAATAAACTGAAAACTACTATGTACTGCCACAGACAAATATAAGCACATGAGCACTATTTTAGCATTCCACCCAACACTAAATTAGAAGAAATAGGGACAGCAGCTGAAGTACACCTTCACTGGCTGCTGCGTGCTCTTTCCATATTTCTGAGGAAGTATGGCACCAAGTGAACAGGGCAGCTCCCGGACATCTTTCAGGAAGCAAATCCTCTGTGGCCCTTTCTGTATACAGTTACTGCTAACCATGCACTGCACTGCAAGGTAATGTCAAAATAAAATTTAAAAACTGTTTGCGTCCTCCTCTCGAGTATATGCATTCTTTCCATATTCATTAATTCAGCATCACCATCAACACTTAACATTCCCGACACAAACACCATTTGCAAATTTCCCCATGCATCCCCTACAGGGCCCACTTCAGACTCATTTGAATTGGAATGAGTATTTCCAGGTGCTGTCACTAATGCCAAGACTTCAAGGATTTCCCATACCAGAGAATCTCCGTTTTCTAGATTATAGCACATATTCCACAGCAATCAAGTTTTCGTTGTTGATGTTTGTGTTTTACCAGAGCAGCAGCTATGTCCAAACTGGTCATGAACCTCCAGCCTTGCCTCCTGCATCTGGCATGTGGCCCGGCAGCCGCTGTGTCTCACTCTTAACCCTCCAGATCCTAAATCTGGCCCCTCAGGTCCCAAATTTAGCATAAAGCCCTGCTTGGCATGAAAAGAATTGGAACAACCTGGATCATTTTTCAGTCTCCCGAAGACAGAGACAATTTTAGCAGATTTCAAATAAAAGAATAAATGTATTGGGCTCAATTCCCAGAAACTACACTGATCAATACATCAAATGAAAATCGTTTCTTGTGTGAGGAAAGAAAAACAGCACATCTTATGTAATGTGGTGATTTTATAAATAATTATGTTGGCATCAAAATCTGTGAGGCACTGATCCCCACTTTATAAAGGATGGGGTTAGGGAGACACAAGCCCCTGATGTTACTATGAACTAAAGCCAGTGTGTCAGACCTAAAACCCACTGAAAATTCATTCTGGCCCAAGTGTGTGTATGCTGCAGAGGCCAGGGTGCTGCACAGCGGCAGGAATCAATGCTCCATTGTGAATCGGGCTTAGCAGACTCCACAGGCTGCTGTGTGTTCCACGGCATGATCCCTGAAAGGATAAAAATCACTCATTCTGAACCAGGAGAGCAGGAGGTTTGCCCATTTTAAAGCCAAAGCTACCAACTGGCATTACAGAAAGGAAGTTGGAGGAACAGAAAGAATCAGCAGGCTTCAGACAAACAGATACTCCTGACAGCAAAGCAGAGAAGCAGAGAGAAATGGCAAGCCCATTACTCAGGATCTGCCCACCAGACTCTCCCCATGGAGCACATCTGGCCTCACTAGGATCCTGTAGACTTCAGCCCAGGTTAGGAAGAAGAGTCAAGGCCCGACAGGCAAAGGCCAGGCAGATGTTAACAGGCAGGGGTCCTGCAAACGTTGGCTTAACATACAAATCACTTACCAGAAAGATTCAAGACCAATCTCCCAAGACGGAGTTGCAAGGTACTCTCACAGTTTTGCAATGAATCTCAACAAAACAAACTCTACAGTTAAAACTCCAATTATTTATTTACCATAAAGTTAACTGATAGCATGACCAAAGATTATTAAAATAATTCCAGGCCGGGCGCGGTGGCTCATGCCTGTAATCCCAGCATTTTGGGAGGCCAGGGTGGGCAGAAGGTCAGGAGATGGAGACCATCCTGGCTAACACGGTGAAACCCCGTCTCTACTAAAAATACAAAAAAATTAGCTAGGCATGGTGGTGGGCGCCTGTAGTGCCACCTACTCAGGAGGCTGAGACAGGAGAATGGCGTGAACCTGGGAGGTGGAGCTTGTAGTGAGCCGGGATCATGTCACTGTACTCCAGCCTGGGCGAGAGAGTGAGAATCCATCTCAAAAAATAATAATAATAATTCCAAATATATCGTTCTTAGACATTTTCATAATACCTCATCTTTTTCTCTTAATACTTTTAGTGTCAAGTATTGAAATACATATATTTTATATATATATTTAAATTCACTGAAGCATTGTCAAGCTTTTTTTAAATTCCAACACTTTTAAGGCACCATGTCCACAGTGTAAGAAGAAACGGGACTAACTAAATAATAGTCCCATTTAACATTTCTATAATGCTCTATAATACTACGCTTTATAAAAACAAAAAACAAACAAACAAACAAACAAAAAACCATTGCCACAGTCTTAGCAACGTGGGAAGACCCCAAGCCTACAAAAAATAAAATATTAGCCAGGCATGGCAGCATTTGCCTATAGTTGCAGCAACTAGTGAGGCTGAGGTGGGAGGATCCCTTTAGCCCAGGAGTTCAAGGTTACAGTGAGCTATGAAGATACCACTGCACTCCAGCCTGGGCTACAGAGCAAGACCCTGTCTCTAAAAAAAAAAAAAAAAAAAAAAAATTGCCACAATCAAACTTCCCAGATAACCCAAATATCTAATGTTAAATTCAGCTGAATCCAACCAAGCCCAAAGCTTCTCACTGGTCTTCTTTTAATTTGTGCCTCCCTATTAATTCCCCCTTCACAGTCCTTTTACTGTGCTAGATAGAGTCAAGTTCATAGAGGTGGATAACTTGCCCAAGATCTTACCACAACTTAGTGGTAGAAACTACTACACCAAGGTCTCCATCCAGCTCTGACTTGAGGTCACCTCTCTGCAGTCTTATACTTTTAAGAGCATAGACCTTGAAGGAGATTGCCAATTCATTGCTGATTCTGTCACCGACTTGCTAAGCAGACCATAGCAAGTTACTTAAGTGCTCCAGGCTTTAGCCCCCTCATCAGTAAAATGCACATAATGGTAGCATATTTCTCCCAGGCCAGTGTAAGCATTTGTGTGTCACAGTGCCTAGCATACCTAGGGACTCAAGGAACTATACTGTTTCTGTAGTTATTATTATTCTCTCACCCCTAAATATGAAAAATTCCTAGCACTAACCAGATTACCAAATTAAATGGCACAAGATTTATGAAATGGGTACAATGCAACTGATGTATGAAAACGTAGATTACTGTTACCCCGGTGTAGTAGTTTGAATAATGAACACCCATAGTCATCAAGTCTTAACTCCTGAAACTTGTAAAATGCTACCTTACTTGATCAAGTGGTCTTTTAAAATATGATCAATGATCCCACAATATGGAGATAATCCTGGATTATTCAGGTAGACCCCAAATCCAATCACAAAGATCCTTAAAAGAGACACACAGAAGAGAATAAACCCAGAGGAGAAGGTGATGTGAAGATGGAGGCAGAGATTGGAGTGATGCAGCTATGAGCCAAGGAACGCCACAGGCTCACAACAGCCACCAGGTGCCAGGAAAGAGGCCTGGCACAGGCTCTCCACAGCCTCAGGAAGGAGCACAGCTGCTCACACCTTGACTCCAGACCTGGCCTCCAGAACTGAGAGAAGAAATTTCTGTGGTTCTAAGCTGTCAAGTTTGTGGTCATTTGTTACAGCAGCCCCAGGAAAGTAACATACCAGGGGAGAGCAGTGACTCATACAGCAAGAAATAAAAGGGGGCAGAGAAATATCCAGAGCTAGCACTGTCCTTCCTGCAGATACTGCCAGTGGGGAGGAAAGCCTAACTGAAACTCAGACTTAAGATCCATGAAACCATTCAGAAACTGAGAGCTAAAAAATGGTATTTGGATGCAACACCCTGTCTTCTGTCTCCTAAAAGGTGGACATTTGTTCCCCACTAGGGTGGAGCGATCCTTCTGTCCCAGGAAAGCCATGCCACTGGGCCAGCCGATTCCGCAGCCCCAACGCACCCTCTGGAACCAACAGAGGAGCTCCGGGCCCGGTCACACAGGGGAGGGCTTCACAGGCTCGCGGCCTTTGGAAGACTGTTGTCTTCTCCAAATACGAATTCAGGTGCTGTGTTTCTCAGGAGGTAAGCCTGTTCTCAGTCCAGCAGAGCTCCCTGCAGATGCGGGAGCAGTTTCCTCTGAAACCCTGATAGCAACTCGATGCCCAGGTAGAGACAAGTGCAGCAGAGGGGAACTGACGGGCACGGCATCTTCCTCCAGGCACCTCGTGGGCCACAGGCTGGTGTGCGTCAGGCAAGCTTACCAGTGCAGGTGGCAAGAGCATACAGTGGCACAGCCAGTGGCAGCAGCAGCAGCAGCAGCAGCACGTTACTCCCTCCTGCAGCTAGGGAGGAAGCAGGGGAAGGGCAGGGCCTGGAGTGGAGAGACTGCTGAATGAGCAAGGGAACCAAGTCCTTCAGGGAGGGGAGTGGGTAGAGAACGCGCAAGGTGGTGGTCACAAGGACGTGGACTTTTGAGTTACTGAAGTCAACAGAATGTATTTGATAGCCACAGACTGATGAGGTCTGGTGACACTGAAGTCAGGAAATGCATTTGCAAGTAAAGTCAGTGCAATTCAGTCAACACTTGTGGGGTGGTGTGGGGAGGAAGTGGTGTGTTATGTGCTGGATTTGAAAGGCGAGGCAAGATTGCTGCCTCCAGATTTCTGGCTGCACAGAGCTCTGTAGGATGATCATGAAAAAGCCAATGTTAGAAATCACAATGATGACAATGGCTGGCCTTCGAGGCATGCTAACTACTTGACTGGTCTGAGCCCTGGATGTTTATTACCTCATTTGGTCCTTGCAACAGACTGTGAGGTAGTCACTCTTCTCCCCACTCTACACACAAGGCATCTCAGGCTCAGAAAGATAAAATAACTTACCCTTCAGCAAAGAGCTAGACCAGGAAGAGCTAGGTTTCAAATCCAGATGGGTGGGCCCCAGAGTCCTGCTCCTAAACTCTGCAGTAAGTGTGAAAAGAAAGCAGGGTCAAGCATTATGAGAACAGCTAAGACAGCAACTGACTTTACACCAAAGCAGGGTGCATTACAGGTGAAGGGTGCAACGGCAGTGATGTGCAACTAGATGGTAAAAGGCATGTAGAAGATCCCAGGAGCAAGGTGGATGGATCCCACTCAGCACCTAAGCAAGAGAACCAGGGTGAAAGGTGAAGGTCAAGTGTGCTTCAAGAGTAGCGAATGCTCAGTGCAGAGTCCCCAGCTCGGGAGGGTGCCACAAGAAGGAAGGCCAAGAGCAGCCTTTCATGACAAACAGCCCTTTGCTTTCCCTCAAGAAGGCTTTCTATCACATGGGTGGCTTTTTTAAGTGGCAGAGTCTCCTAGGCCCCGTGTTAGCCTCTGGAATGAAAAATGTAGCAGGGTGCTGCATTTGAATAAGCATCCCCAGATGATCCTGTGAACCCCGGGTTGCAGAAACTCTGCTGTGGCAACTGGGAGCATGCACAGACTCAAGCCACAGAAAGAAATGATGAGAGCTGCTGGGAGCTCTCACTGAACTGAGTCGGGGGTTACAGCAAGGGTCCCAGCAAAAGCTGGGAGCACCTGCATTGGATAGTGGAATTTCCATATAGTACTTTTAGTAAACGTACAGTTGTAGAGACAAATTAAAGAATTATTTGAGACTATTTAGACCGGCATGAACTCTCATAGTATACTCTGCATGCTAACTTTAACGGTTCAGCTGTGAATTACAAATTCAACCTGTCCAGGGGTAGTGAGCCATCTTTTATTTTAAGCTTGAAAATTGCCCTGTAGTAATTTTGAAATATTTTAACTGTATCTGAGAACATACATAAAACACAATGAGTTCATCTTATTTTCTAATAAAGACTTCAAAGTTCCTTTTTTTTTTTTACAGCTCTTAACAATAACACTTACAAAACCTTAGTAGTGACTACAGAATTACCTCTTCTCAACAATAGCTGGGTTAAATTCCTCTAATCTGGTTGAGGCCAAGAAATTCTAAACACTTGATTAAACTACTCATGCCACAGAAGGCCACAGTGTGTTTGGGAATGACAAAAATGAGAATGAAAGAGAATATCTTTATTTAGTCTAAAATGTGATAATAATGCTTGAAGATTTGCTCAGTTCTTTAAGCATCCTTGCAAGAAATATAGAGTTTATATCCTTTAGGAATGAGACTTTACTATTAAGTGGGTATGAATTACCTTAAATTGGCTACCACGCCAAGGGACACACAGTTGCTTGTTTATTCTATGTTGCTTTAAAAAAAAAAGGGTGGGGGGGAATTCAGAACTAAATTCTCAGGCCAAACAGCCAGTCAACAAAAAAAAAAAAAAAAAAAAAAAAAAAAAAAAAAAAAAAAAAAAAAAAAAACTAAGATAACAGCAATGTTTAGCAGAAAAAAAAAATCTAACATGAGGCAAAAGTTGAATAGGCAAAAAACACTTCTTCCAAGTAAGTGCTGACATCAGCAATACTATTAATACAGCAAAGCTGAACTATGGTTAGAAACCCTGTTATAAAAGGACACCCAGACTTGCACTATTTTTAAAATAATGTTCTTTGGATCTAGAACATTCTGAGCACCTAATTTCTGTCCCTGCATCCCTAAGAACTAAGCATAAAGACTCAGCCTGCAGTAGATGATCAATAAACACATGTAGACATGCTCAGTAGTTCAATGAATACCAAACATGTTTGTCTTAACCTCAGAATTATGCTTTGCTTTCATTCCTATGAAAGTATGTATAACTAGAAACACAATCACAAGCACTTAAGTCAGATTTCAGTTTCATAAACATAGGATCATAATTTTGAGTCACACTGTTTACGACAATATATTACTTAGCTATTGGCAATAAACATTTTGAGTTTCAGGAAACCAAAGATTTCCTGGGTAATTCCGAGCTCTGGAATAAGAAATACTGACCAATACATATTTGGATTAAGATAAAAACAATTTCATTTTGTTGTAGTTTTAAATACGTAGTTTTTTTTGTTGGCCTTGGTTTCATTCACAAATACGATCTAAATTTATACCCAAAACCACTAATTTCAAGACGACTCTATCTATATGAACAATTTTTTAAATACAAAATATCGCATTTTTGGAAATGCAATGCATTTTTTAAATGCATTGTTTCAGGTCTGGAACACTGCACTATTGATTAATGCTAATATGAGTTATTTATAAATGGCCTGACAGATGACCCTGAATTATCCATATCTGGATAGTTTTAGGGAGTAAGCTTTTCACCTATCCACTACTTGTGTATTCTCTTTGCAAATGTGCATTCTCTTTCAAATAGTGTGGTTTCTAATGCTTACATCATTAAAACTAACACTTAACATAAAATCTGTAATGCAGGCTATTAATGGATATGCGAGCTATGTATCCAGACCCACTGGACATTCCATAATCCACTTCACGATTCCTGCCTACCCAGTTTAGTGTAGATGAGTGGAATACATGAAGGGAGAAGCAGGGACGGAAACTTTATTAGCAAAAAAGTGACTTTTTAAGAAAACTGCAGCTGACCTCAGGTTGTGGCAGTGGCTCCCTACCTGTGTCTAATTTCATCCTGTTCACACCTTCCCACTTAAATACGTAATTAAATTCCCATGCCAAAGAGAGTAACAAAACTGACTCTAGTAAGTCAAGAATCTGTCCACTTGGGGGAAGGATTACCTCCCATGACAATATTGATCCGAAAGGTAAAGAAACGATTAGCATCCAAGTCTGAGACCCCGCAAAGGGACCAGGAGAGAACACAGAGAGAACAGCATTCTCTCACCAGCCCCACTTCACACCTCAAGGCTCTGGAGGTCTTCCCACAAACCAAGGCCTCCACTGCTGCTCATAAAAGTAGTCAGTCGTTCCCCCTTTACCACACATGTGCACACAGTTAAGTTTCTCTATGGTACCAAAATGCTATGAATTAAAAGGTAAATGAAGGCTGGCACAGTGGCTCAACAATCCCAGCACTTTAGAAGGACGAGGAGGGCAGATCACTTGAGGCCTGGAGTTCAAGACCAGCCTAGCCAACATGGCAAAACCTGGTCTCTACTAAAAATACAAAAATTATCCGGCTGTGGTAGCACGTGCCTGTAATTCTAGCTCCTGAGGAGGCTGACACAAAAGAATCGCTTGAGCCGGGGAGGCAGAGGTTGCAGTGAGATGAAATTGTGCCACTGCACTCCAGCCTGGGTGACAGAGAGAGACACTGTCTCAAAAAAAAAAAAAAAAAAAAAAAAAAAAGATAAATGGAGAAAATACTTTGAAGAGAAGGAAAGGAGTGACATTTCTACAAAGAGTTTTAACAAAACAAATCAAATAATGACTCCAGTAGCAAAGGAAAAGGCAATAAACATACAGCAGTCCCCCCTTGTACCCCAAACATAGGTTCCAAGACCTATTTGGTGGATCCCTGACACTGCAGACAGTACCAAATCCTATATATACTGTGTTTTTTCCTATATGTACATACCTATGATGAAGTTTATAAAGTAGGCGCAGTAAAAGATTAACAACTAATAATAAAATAGAATTACAACAATATACCGTAATAAAAGTATGTGGATGTGGTCTCTCTCTCTCTTTGAATACCTTACTGTACTGTACTCACCCTGCATCTTGTGATGATGTGAGACGATGAAATGCCTATGGGATAAGATGAAGTGAGGTGAAAGACAAGGCATTGTAATGTAAATGGAAAATTCCAGAAGTAAACAATTCATAAGTTGTAAAGTGCTCACTGTTCTACGTAGCGTGATGAAATCTCACTCAGTCCCACCCAGGACATGACTCCTCCCTGTGTCCAGAGGATCCACACTGTCTATACTCCCTGCCCAGTGGTCACTTAGTAGCTGACTTGGTTCTCTGGTCAACTGTCGCTGTATGACAGTGCCTGTGCTCAAGTCACTCATATATTTCACTTCATAAGGGCCCCAAAGCCCAAAGGTAGGGTTGTAGTAGCTTCAGACGGGGTCTGATTGTGGGTGACTGAAACCTTGGAAAGCACCACTGCAGATAAGGGGGTACTGCTATACACAAATGCCTAAAAACCTTACCAATACTTTTCCATCTTTTCCAAGAAAATCATCTTTTGTCAAACAAGTGGGCAAAGATTCAAATGATTCTGGTCCATCTTTCAGGGGTGTGAATATAAATGGGTACAATTTCTCTGGAAGGCAGTTTGGCAGAGAGCCACTAATATATTTTGGGTGATTTGTTCTACGTAAATAATCAGACAGGCAAGCCTCAAATGGCTTCAGCTGTGCACAAATTCAAATATTCTCAGATGAACAGCAGAGTGGGGCAAAGATGCAAAAATTACACAAGAAGTAGTCATAATAATATCAATATGAAGATCCTCATCTATTGCTGATAGTAAACGTATTAAAATGCAGATAGAGTAACATTACTATTGAAGTCTGTGCCACCACTTTCTGCTTTTAATGTAGCCACCTGAGACTTCACTGTAGACTAAAATGCATTTGACATGCTGGGCCTCCCTTACAATGCTACGTCTCCTAGGATGACATTATCATAAAGCAATGTTACCAAACAACCTTCATCTCATTATTGTCCCCCTAAAAGACCCAACATTAACTATGCCAGAACAAAATCACTGTTTGACAGACATTCCCCAACACTTACATAGCTAATAAAAAAGCCATTCCATCCTCAGGTCAATCTGTCTCATCACCTAGAGGTGCATTTTGTAGCCAATCCCTCCTCAGAGGCACATCAGGAAAGCATCGATGTTGCTTAGATTCTGATACTTCATGGGCACCTTCCTAAAGTTTTCCTATAGCCATAATGGCTCCCTGCACAATACCTGCTCCAAAATACTCCAGGCATGCGCTTCTCATGCTGGCTTCACGGTAAATGGAAATTAAAATATTCCAGGCAAAAACCATCCCTGCCTTCATCAACAGCAGCAGCTCTGGGATCACAACAGATCCCAGAAGGCTTGCCTTCTGTCAACATCTGGCCTGGCATGTCACTGAAGGAGCCATTCAATGAGTGCCACGTTGGCTGCCAAGGTGATTCTACAACACCCTTAGCCAGAAGGACCCCAGAACTCCAAGACACTTCAAGAGTACTACTGTTGTCCCCACTGTCAAAACTTAGTCCTGAGAAGCAGGCTTTGAGGATGATCATTTAAAAGAAGCTATTTTTTACCCTGCGAGGTAGGCTGATTTGTTTCTAAATCAAATCAGTTATATTATATATATCATCTTTGCCTCCCATAGAACTACCTTCACTCAACTCTTTTCAAGTTATTCCTTTAATTTGGAGACCAGATTTTTTAAAAGCACACATTATTCTGCCATATTGACAAGAAAATTGTTAATGAGAAGAGCATCACCCATTCCACTGTCCAACTTTCTGACATAAAACCCTGGGTGGAAACCTCAGAGTAGCAATAAGGAAAATGGTTTCTCTCTGAGACAAAGGCTTTCTGCATTTCCTTCTGCAGGACAGCAGGGGAGCTTAAGACCAACATCTAATGAGCGATATACACACCTTTCTTTTTCACCCTGATGTGAGCAATTTTCTTATCTTTTTTTTTTTTTTTTTTTTTTTTGGTGAAGAGTCTTGCTCTGTCCCCTAGCTGGAGTATAATGGCACAATCTCGGCTCAGTGCAAACTCCGCCTCCAGGGCTCAAGCGATTCTCCCACCTCAGCCTCCCCAGTAGCTAGGATTACAGGTGCCTGCCATCATGCCCAGCTAATTTTTGTATTTTTGTAGAGACAGGGTTTCACCACATTGGCCAGGCTGGTCTCGAACTCCTGACTTCAGGTGATCCACCCACCTTGGTCTCCCAAACTGCTGGGATTACAGGCATGAGCCACCATGCCCGGACAATTTTCTTATCTTTTTGAATAATTTAATCCACTTTGAATAATTTAAATGGAACTGACTTTACTATTTTGTCTATAAATTTGAATTTGTTGCTTTTTCCAATCAAAAATGTCTACTGCTTCCTTAACATCAACAGAAACTTGACTGGGGAAGAAGGGAGAGGGTTGTATAGAGTGACAAAGTTACTTGATTCTACCCTTAAGGAGTTCTCTAATCCATTTAGGGAAAATGATATTACATTGGACCTAAGAAGTTCTGGGTTCAAATACCAGCTCTACCACTTACTTTCTATGAAGCCTCAGATAAGCCATGTAGGTTTTCTAAGTCTTGGTCTCCACATGTGTAAACTGTGGGTGGGTGTCTGGTCTTCTTCACCAAGCTGTTGAGATTTACAATGTGCAGGGTAGGCAAAGGCAAGCTGAAATCTGTAAAGCATTATATCTGAGTAAGCTCTTTATGTCATTAATCCAGAAGTTCAAGGTTAAAGGCTTGCAAAGTAAAATTACTGCCATGCCCATTTCCTCAAGCAGGGAGCCAGCAGGTAGAAAGTGGACGTAAGTGATTGTTAATGCATTAATGACTGACATGTGGCAGTGACAATAGGATGCACAGATGCAATTTGACATTAATGGAGAGATTTGCCTGTGGTCATGTACATGGGGGAAGCTCCACCGCCTCTTGCCTATAACTTGGGTATGAAATCAAACGTCAGCCAAGATTAATTAGAAGCCTGGAGTTTCATTCTACTCTGTTGATAGAAAAAGTACATTTCCATAATGTGAGGAAGCATTTATGTGGGACGCAAATCTGGCTGACATTGAGGGAAAGGCTGCTTTATTGTGAATGCTGCCTGTGTGGTGCTTATCAGGGCAATTACTTTCCGCTCAAGTGGCTTGCTTTTTAACATTTTATTATCTTAACGACAAAAAACCCTGGAAGCAATAATTATTTATTATGTTAATTCTTTAGCTTTCTTCCTGAAATTTCGGTAAGACCATTAAAAACTAGCTGTGCCCTTGAAACAAACCATGAGTTTATTAATACTCAACCAATTAAGGGGGAAAAGGCAAAGTAAGAGACGCTCCACACCAGCAATTATTAACTAAGCAGTCCGTTTGCACACTTTCCTTGTCACCGATTTTATTGCAAAAATATTCCATATATTTAACTGACTGAAATGTGTTTCAATCGTTACAAGGACCTAGAAAATCTGAAAGGAACAGAAGAAACCTGCCGCCATGTCTAGAAATTTTTCTAATCCAGGTTGTAATGGAAGCCATTTTCCTTTTCACTTCTCATAAATATGGACAGAACCTCCGAGCCTCCCTTCAGCCCACTGTGGAAGGCCTCCAAAGCAAAGGGCTATGTTCTGTCTCGGTTCAGCAACCTTGTCCCAGCTCACACATGTGAATGTGCACACACACACCTGCCTTTGTATTCATCAATTAAACCTTGGGAATGCTGCTCTTTCTTGACAACTTTCTCTATCAACATCATCCCTTTTTTATAGCACACACTCCAGTTTTTACCCTCCCAATTCTAGGAGCCTGCTGATAAAAAGATCACATGGACCTCATAATAGCCCCAGGGCAAGGGAAGTGTTAACTAGGGAGCCTCTTCCTCTAATGCTTCTGAGATAGCACCAGGGAGCTCCGCACCACATAACTGGGGAGACAGGAGTGATTCTCCCCTCTGCAAGTGGGCAGAGACCTGACAGCTCTGCTTAGGACCAGGAAAGTCCTGAGAGAGTGGTAGAGGGCAGCAAAGCATTTGATGACACCCTTGGGGCATCCCCATGGCTCTCCTGACCTGGTAAGTGGAATATATGATGAGTTAGATCTCCCAAAGCACTGAAAAGGAAAATTGCCTACTCTTTACATTTTGTTCTATCTGCCCTATTTTTACTCTCCTAGCGCCCATGTCGCCTGTAGAAACATGGATTATGTAAAACCTCAAAAACCATTTTGCATCTTTATTTTTTTTTTTTTTTTTTTTTTTTGAGACAAGTCTCACTCTGTCGCCCAGGCTGGAGTGCAGTGGCACGATCTCGGCTCACTGCAAGCTCCGCCTCCTGAGTTCACGCCATTCTCCTGCCTCAGCCTCCCGAGTAGCTGGGACTACAGGTGCCCGCCACCACGCCCGGCTAATTTTTTGTATTTTCAGTAGAGACGGGGTTTCACCATGTTAGCCAGGATGGTCTCGATCTCCTGACCTCGTGATCCACCCGCCTCAGCCTCCCAAAGTGCTGGAATTACAGGCGTGAGCCACCGCGCCTGGCCTTGGGTGGCTCTTAAAACTTCTGGTACCATCCAATTTAAAATAAGTCTGACTGCTTATGGGTTTGAACTGGTTTTCATCCTTGACAGAACTACAGTATCTCTTACTTCAAAAATGCTAAAATACGTAATGCAATAAATAACTATAAATCAAACAACGGGTCCCTAAAATTTTTACTGGGAGTTCCATTACTGTTGTGATAATGCTGAGTAACAAACTTCAAAGTTCTTTGGGAACAGAATTATCAGCAGGCAGGTATAAGCAACGGGAGACACAGGGAGAGCCCCCAGAGGTTGGTATTAATCTCTCATCATGCATTCTCCCGGTCCCCACTTCTCAATTACACAGCCACCATCCTCAGGTGCTGAATTCACCTCCCTTACATGCAGAAGGCAGCTGTCAATCATGGTTCATAAAAGTCAGTATATTTCAGACTATTTATTATCTTTTGTTTTCAAAATAAACACAGTTCAATTATATTTCCTGAAATTGTTTCCCCCCCTTTCTTTAAGCACAGAATACCTTAAATACCTTTCTTGAAGCTGGTGTCTAAATATAAACACAAGCAACTAGAATTAAAAACCTAGCACTCTGGAGATTTTCATTAATTCTTTATGTTAATTATCATTTCTTTTCCCTCAAATAAAAGGAAAAAGAATAAGTTGGCTTGCATTTTCTCTCTCTTTAACGGCATTTAAACATACAGCACAGAAGCTGCTGTATATGCTTTAGAATACTGAACTTTTAGTGGTGGGGTTTCTAGTCTGTTGTTTTATTCTGGGAGTGGGGGACTTAGGGATATCAATTAGTGGACCAGACTCACTTGTCAGCCTGGCTCTCCCCTACTCCCTCCCTCAGACCACTGGCAAGCTGCTTCTCCAAGCTCTCTGATCTAATTCTGCACAAATGCTTAATAAGGTTGTAGAGATTTAATACAATTAGGAGTGCTGCTCACAAATTAACCAATCCATTAACACTTCAGCAAAGAAACTATTCCAGAGGAAAAGCCAGCCAAATGAGGATTAAAAGACAACTGGCTAAGGATACGATCTGTTTTAAAAAACACACGGGGATGCATTTTCACACCTACATTTTGTATGTTTTGTGTTTTACACATTGCAAAGCAAAGAAAAATTGAGGTAAGTTTTGTCATCCGGAAATCTTCCTCTTTCACTTTTTGGCTTCTAGAAGTAAGAAATGAGCGTCACTCTTTGCCAGTCAGTTCATACATACTCACAAAATCATCACAGTTCCTTCCTGAGTTAAACACTCATGGATTCAAAACTCACATAATAGCTATTTTAAGTAACTTTCTCTCATAAGATGGATATATAAACATGTTCAAGAAAGCCAGATACAGAAAAATTGAAAGTAAAATAACAATAAATCCACTATCTACAAATAACCAGTTAATATTTTGGCTTGTATGCCATACGTTTCCATAGATTTTTCAATAAACATGTTAAAATAATTAAGTAGTACCAGCATAATCCTATACGAATGATTTTGTCACTAGTTTTTGTCCCACATCACCATCTTGTGATTATCTCACACCCTTAAATATTCTTGTCATCATTCTTAGTGGCTATATGGCATTCTATTATATGAATATACCAGGATTTAATCCACTCTCTGTTGTCGGATATTTAGGTTGTTCCCAATTTTTTTACTTCTCCAAATAATGCCTTAATGCATACGCCTTCAGGGATTCTTTGTATATATCCACTCTTATTTCCTCAGGAGACATTTATCATATTTGGAAAAAGTTCCACTATTTTCTTTGGGTATCCAGGGGACCATCTTTCCACCCTCCAGGTGTGCATACCCTGGAGACCTCTGTTTTGGATGACCCCTCACCCTGGGAACAGCCACTGATGAATGAATTGACCTCAGATAATCCCCCACACTTTATTATCTTCTTCAGTACCGTTCAAAGCACATTATAAATATCCTTAGGTACAAACATTACTAAAATACTTGATAAATGCCAGTGTTATATTTCCTGAAGAAAAATTGAGAAGAAACTTGACTTAATATTAGTAAAAGGGATAAGCATCCATTCCCCGTGCTTCGTCATTTTCCTCGGTAGTGCGTTACAAAAGCTTTGCCAACACTGCAGAACTCACTCAGGGGAAACCCACACTCTCACTTCCCCTAGGGCCTGAACCAACTATTTAACCAGTGTTTCCAGATCCATGTAATAAGATAACAACACCCACCTGCTTCCCATTAGAGACAAGTTGGAAAGACCACCCAACTGAAAAGGTGACTGTCACGTAATAAGTGGCTTGACGACATGCAGCGCGTGTTAAGCATCTCTACAGTTCTGTCTGCTTCTTGTTCTCTCAAAGTGCTGCTTCCTGGAATAGGTGCGGATTCAGCCGGAAACTACCCACTGTCCAAAACATTTAGTTACATCATGGGAAACTAATTGCTTTGCAAGATTCTTTCAGGTCAAATGAGGAGTATATGCCTTTGTTTAGTGTTCATTTAATTATTAGTGACTCATAAAATCTTAATATCTAAATTATCTTTAAGTCAGAACTATCTGTTTTGATTTCAGGAGCAGAGAGACATACAGTATTTGCCAAAGTCACAGACTAAGACCAGAATTGAGTTACAATATTATAAACCAGAACTCACCAGCTTGATTTCTGCCTCCTGGGGTGGGTTGCAGGGGAGGATGTCACACTTTCAAGTGTTCAGATCTCTATCTAGAAAGATCAAAGTTGGGCCATAGGGCCTAGCTCCAGCATTCTTAGCATGAGTATGAGAGACCCAACAGAGCCACACTCCACAGCTATGGAAATTCAGGGGTACAGAACACTGACAGGCCAAAGGGCACCCGTTTCCGTGCTAGAATCAGGTAGATTCTCCTTTCCCATTTGCCGTTTCTCAACAGACGTCATAGCTGCCAAAAGAAAGCCATACCCCTCACCTGTAAACACTCCCATGCATCCACCAAAGAAACCACCACATGACCTGCTGCTTTCAAGGAAGCTTTCAAACAACAGACATTCACTGGAGGGCTTCTTGTCTTTCACTGTCAAATCCATATTTCATTTAAGAGTAAAATAATGGGATGGACAGAGCAGCTCACACCTGTAATCCCCATACTTTGGGAGGCTGAGGCTGGAAGATCATTGGAGCCCAGAAGCTCAAGACCAGCCTGGACACTACAGTGAAATACCATCTCTCCAAAATTTAAAAATCAGACAAACATGGTGGTGTGCACCTGTGGTCCCACCTTACTCAAGAGGCTGAAGCAGGAGGATCACTGGAGCCCAGCAGGTTGAGGCTGCAGTGAGTCCTGATCCCACCATTGCACTCCAGCCTGGGCAACAAAGCAAAAGTAAAACAATGTACTAGAGATTGAGGGTTTTCCTCCCTGTGAGGTGTTATAAAATTAGATATATTATACAATTTAACAACCACACATCTTCCTTCAAGGGACCACAGTTAAAGGATACATTTCAGAGCAGAAGAACTCGTGCCATTAAGGCAAAGATGACATTGGTAAATATTAAACACAAAAAATTACTTTTTGGTGTTTCCAAATATAATCATTAACAATTTGTTTTTGTGGGCATTTATGATCACAATCAAACATCCCATTAGCTGTCAAGAAAAGAATCTTCAAACAACCAAAAATGTAAAGATTCCTGACACTGATTCTTTTAAGTATAATTGCAATGCTTTCCAAATTTTCAAATTATACAATAAAACTCACAAAATGAGATTTAGTTAGATTTGGTGTGTATTATAAAGTAAGATCATTAAAATCTATTTTATCAAGTATTTATGTAGTGATTTTCCAATAATAGTCAATCCTCATAAGTTAATATTTTCTACCTCTTAACAAAATATGCTAGTTGCTATAACAATTTATTTTTAGTGGCATATACCTCCCTTTGATTAAATATGTAAGAATTAAATACAAAGCTGGACCCTGAAGTCTTTGGAAATTAATGTAGTTATTTCTGAAAGTATATATATAATTCTTGTTTAATTATTCTCAGAAGTCAAATGCCAGAGTTCAGTATAAACAGTCATACACATTTACCAGAAAACAGCATGTTTTAATCAGAATCCTCACTTTATAATAGCTCATAATTTTAGGTGTCCATTATATGGCATTCCTATAAACTAATAAAAAACACAGTAGATTCTGTGTTTTTATATGTGGTTTTATAACTTATTACAAAATATGATTAATTCTATTAATTCTACAGTGTTTCAAAATTGACTAAACTACTTTTAGTAATCTGTCATATCATCTTTTTACCATTTAAAATGATTTTCCTCAAAATGCAAATTAAAACTTATTTGAAATTAAAAACTGTTAGACTTTATCTGATAGAAAGCATGTCTGATTTTACCAACAGCTTGACGAGAACTGCTCTGCAACCAAATCATATGATATTATTCACTTATTGACTACCCTAAATCTTCATCTCTAAGGTTTAACTATACACGTGTGGGTGTGGGTGTGTATTTATTTATATAAATATATTTAAAGCATGTATTGGCTAAATTATATTGAAACTAATATTATTTTTGTCTTCCCAACGACTTCTTCATATTTCTGTTAAACAAGGTGCCTTTAGTTAAAAAAAAAAAAAAAAAAAAAAAAAAAAAAAAAACAGGTGAAATTAGCAGTCATTGATGAATCTTTGCAAAGCCTCTTGGTCTACTTCCCAGCAAATGAAAGGGTGCATAACTGGGCAACGAATCCTTTTGAGACTACTTGGTTTCCCAATTTTTGCTTTCAACAATTTTGAGAATGAGCTTAATCAAACTGTCAGATAACAGGTCATTAAAAATAATTACTGATACTAGATCATGATGTGAATCTTGGCATGAAACTTGAAAAAGAAATTCAGGCTGGGTGCAGTGGCTCACACCTGTGATCCCAGAACTTTGGCAGGCCGAGGTGGATGGATCACAAGGTCAGGACATCAAGGCCATCCTGGCTAATATGGTGAAACCCCATCTCTGCTAAAAAAAAATACAAAATATTAGCCAGGCATGGTAGCGGGCACCTGTAGTCCCAGCTACTCGGGAGGCTAAGGCAGGAGAATGGCGGGAACCTGGGAGGCGGAGCTTGCAGTGAGCCGAGATCACGCCACTGCACTCCAGCCTGGGCGACAGAGCGAGACTCCGTCTCGAAAAAAAAAAAAAAAAACTCAAATAAGTGGTTAATCCTATCCATCTATTTATATGAACAAAGATTCTCAGTACCTATTTATAAAAATGAAAAATGGAAATAGAATTGGTATTTAACCCAGTTTAACTCTACCAGTAAGTAATATCTATCCACAGATAAACGAACTATTTCATCGAAAGCCCAGTAGATTTCTGAAACAACTTTTCCAATACATTTTAGCAATGATTCGATAGTATGCTAGTGATAATTCAACTAGATGAAATCTAACACTTAAAGCTTTATGCTCCTATAAAATTAAAAATAGAATTAAAATTTCAATTTTTTACATATTTTTGTTACAGAGAAGCCTGATAAGTAATCAAAGACTTTCAAGCACAGATGTGTTATAATAAGATATGATTCTATAGGGAAAGAAAATGGGAATACCAGTTTAAGGAGAAAAATTAAAGAGGTAAAGTTTCTTTCAATTAAATAAAAGTTTGTTCATATATTTTTAAATGGACAATGGAGGGTATCAAATCCCTTTGGTACTTGGGTCTTTACAATGGATACCTTTAAAATATGTTTGTACAAGTTGTAATTTAAAATGCCAATACTTACCATAGGGCATGCATTCTCTCCTTCTCAACTGTACAAACACGGCATGCAAACTTCAGATGTGAACTTATCAATGTGCAAGGAAGGCCCAGTATTTAAAAATTGTTTTTAAATTTTCATAGTGCTTTGAGTTGCGGTTTTATTAACATTCTTTTATTGAATATACAGGCTTTTAAGTCAGATGCCAATGGCCCACAGACCTTGCAACTGAGCAGTATCAGCTCCCTGCTCAGAAAGCCATTTCACTGGCAAGGTTTCATCACGCAGTATCTAGCCCTTGTTTTGCTCCCGACCCTAACAGTTTGGCTGGTTCTATTATAATATAATCTCCGAAATAAGCAAACCTGTTGACTTTGTTCTGAAAGTCACCCTCCAAACTAAAGACATCAACCTGATTAAGTGCCTAAGGACTGGTGTTCCTTCCCCCAGGCCCTTCGTCCTGCCACCTCATTGCCAGTGCACTTACAACACCTGACCCATTCATCCACCCTTAGTGGACTCCTGACTAACCAATCAACAGGGAAGCATACAAAAAGATCCTGGATATTGAAACAGAAGCAGGTTAAGCCCACGGTGTATGCAGAGTGATTGTAAGTCTGTCTGATATAGAGAAAGAACTACAAACTGTGGATCAGTGGCTGAAAGGATCAGGCTGGTAATGTTCAAATCTCAGCTCTGCCCTTACAGTTTGCCTGATCTTGGCCACTCTGCTTGAGTTGATTTCCAGGCCTGTAAACGGAGGGTAATTTAGGTTGTTATGAGTATTAAACCAGATAATACAGAATTAAAAAGCACGTAAGACAATGCCTAGAAATTTTAAGCATTCTATGAGTATCAGCTATTCTTCTGTGGTATTATTACACATTTACACACAAGTACTTCAGTGCTGATTAGACATAAAGTAGATAAAGCACCACCCAGTGTCTCACCAGGCATGGTACTGGTTATGCTTTCACTTACCAGTTCACTCTATGTGAACGAACACTCTGTCCTGTCCACATCTGCAGAGGAGAAATACGATGACAGGTGGCCTGGCCACTGATAACGCCACTACAGGAGGAGTGGCCATGGTCGAGTGGGATACAGATACCTGTTTGGTTCACCACTTCCTTTTAAAACCCATCTACCACGTGAGAGGGAAATAGATGAGGGAAAAGAAGAAGAGGGAAAAAAAGAGAGAAAGCCTTGGACCTTGATATCAGGCATGGGAATAGAACAGTAGCCAATATTTTGAGTCATGAATCTTCCCCAATACTCAACACTTTTCCAACCTGTGGCCAAATTCCAATCCCACACAAATCCATCCCTTAAATACAGCACCACATATGATCTGCATGGGACAGAAGGGAAGCCTGCCAAGCCACCAAGTTCAAAACAAAACAATTCAAACTTTGTTCCTCTCTGCAATTTCCCAGACGCTCTCCTTTCTGCATCTACTCTAAGATAACCACAGCCTTCAAAACCTCACTTGCTTAGAAGACATCCCGTTTTAAGAGAAAAAAAATTTAAAAACCATTTCAAAAGACTATGTAAGAGTTTATTCTCTCCCTTGCCTCTGCGTCAGACCTGAACAGTGCCTAAAGGCCTCATGGGCAGCTCCCGTGTCCACTGTCTGACTGCAAACCTCCTAGTTACCTAGCTGACCAAGAGAGCTTTCCCTGCAGTTCTCCCATAGATCTTTCCTCCTGCCCACTTGGCCTCAAGCTCCCTTGCCAAGGCCATCCTGGAGAATGAGCAACCTCCTCTCTCCCTCCCTAATTTCCACACTCTCTACGTCAATTGAGAAATAGAAGGCTCAACTTGCTTGGGTATCCCTTCAGTTTTTCTATGAGCTCCTTAATGGCAAACCCTCATCTTGGACACCCTTATATCCTCAATGCTCAGCACAGGCCTGGCTCCCAGGGCCTCAGCACAGGACTTAGAAACAGGTACTCACCCACAGAAGGCACAGCTACCTCTTCCAGCAGGGGGATATTATCCTACCTCATTTCACTCTCAGTGCTAGGTAAGCATTGTATTTGGAAAGAAAACGCCTTGCAAACAACTCTTGAGTATTCTTCCAGCCATGGAGGACTTCTCACCACTGTGTTTAGTTTCCGTTTATAAAACTGAGGCATGAGAGAATAATCTTGGGGCGGGGGGTACCCCAAATCTAATAAACAACATGTATTCAGAAAGTATCCCAAGAGAAAAAAAAATGCCAACACAATCACAATTTCTCACTGATCTTCATCTTTATTTTAGGTAGCCAAAAAGTATTATTAGGGTATCAATTTTACTTTTCTGGGCCTTGAGTTACCATGAAGAGACTTGACCCAAATCACACACTACATGGCAGCAGAACCAGACATCAGAGCTCAGATCTCCTACACTCCAGTCCTGAGGTCTTTCTCATCCCCAACAATCGACAAACACCTCATTTGATCTCTATGTGGCCAGGAATCTTTCCAAAATCAGTATTCACTTACAAACTTGCATCTGTTGACAACGACCATTACTTCATAAACCATTTTGATAAAATGTCTAAATTCATAATTGCATAATTTTTTAAAGTCGCTCTGAAAAATGCTAATATTCTCGATATTCACTGATTCTACTTTTGTTAATGCAGTTTATTTTGATGTAATTCTCCCTAATGACACTGCAAGAATGTTATTTAAATAAGCAAGGTACATAACCACTGTAGAGTACTATATACCAAATAGTTCTTTCCCATGGCGAGTACAGTAAGACTTTACTCACTAGATTATTTTAAATCCTTCAAATACAGATCTACATGTCTTCTTTGTCAAGCCTCAGAAGGCAATGCAATTTGTTCTGAAGAAGGTGATTAACATCAGTCTCCCAGGGCCTGCCATCTCCACTTGAAATGGAAGGTCTTAAAATAAATTATTGCTGACCTTGGTGGCATTCTCCCCCTAAGACCACTCAGGCATACCGACAAGAGATTTACAAAGGATTCTGCACCTTTCACATTAATCAGATATTCGGATGGAAAACACAAGAAATTACAAAAGCACATTTCTATCTAGGGGATTTGTAACCACAAGAGACAACATTCCGCCCTCCTCTGCTCGTGAAAAATATAAGTAATTCTCTAACCGATTAATTTCAGTCAAGTTACTAAGAAGCTAAGTATTTTTCCTTTTAATTTACTCTTTCAGAGTGCTGTAAAATAGCAGTAAGTACACTGCACTTCTGGACTGTGCCAATTTTACAATTGTTTTAATATCAAAATGAGAAACTGTACCAAATTCTTCAGCCATACTTGAAAATTATAACATGTGCTTTGGACCCAATAGGCAGGGACAAGAAAACAGGTTTTGAGCCCAAGAGCCAGGGGGAAATGAGCACTTTTGGATCTAAAATCGGCTGTAGCCACTGTCCATGGGACAACCTGAAATGCGTTGAGGCCTCCGTTCCATAAACCCTAAAATAATAGTGCTGTCATCTTCACCTCATAGGATCACACTGGGGAAGTATATAAATGATATGTAAAGGAGCTAGCACCTAGGTGGTATGCAATTGTCACATTTCCTTTTTCCTTATTTCTAGGAAACCAGGAGAAATGGTAGCAAATTTATGAATCAAGACCACAAATGGAAGAAAAACTGGGGCCGGGGAAAACCATACCCTTTGGGGTTTGTAGACATAAAGGAAAAATACAAGGCAAGGTTATTGCTCAAGGCTATTCTGTAGTCATAGGGCTCCAACAATAACAGCAGCTATTCTGGACTGGGCACTGTGTTTTACACAGGATGACCAAGGAAGTAGAATTCATCCCCTTTTCACAGATGAAGGACTAGAGGGGCTATGTGACTCCCACAGCGAGGAAATAGCACAGCCAGATTGAGAACTCAAGTTTAATGAGGCTATTATCACCTTCAGAACCGATCAAGGGACACGGGGATTGAAAAAAAGTCATATTATTCGATCTCTGAAGTAAACCCATGAGAATGCCAGCGATTGGCCCTATTAGCAGATGAGGAAGTGAGTTCACCAAAGTTAACAACTTCACCCTTCAGATGACAGTAAGCGGCAGTGTTGGCCCTTGAATGCAGTTCTTTCAACTCTAAACTTTTTTTTTCCCCACGCTGCCCATGATTTCCCAGCTGTTCAGAGAAGCTGGGGCATTTAGGTCCCATGTGCTGGGCCCTAGCAGACCCCTGTATGAGTCCCAATTTCCCACCTCTTTTTGTATCCGTACTCTCTACCATGTGGCCCTGCAGCCTCACATGCCAAGGAGTGAGGACTATTTCCCCACCGCTGAGTCTAGGCTGGCCTTGTAACTGGCTTTGGCCAGGAGAAGACGTGGAAGTGACAAGGTGCTCTTCCCAAGCATGAGCCCAGAGGTCTTGGTTCACTTCTGCTCTCTCTTTGGAACAAGAGATCACATGAAGAAGAGTCCAACTACCCCAGCTGAGGACATCCGAGATGAGCCTGCAGAAGGACAACAGCAAAATTGCAAGAAAGCTCAGCCAAGATCACCGAGGAGAGACACACACATGAAGTATACCGAGCCCAACTTAGGTCCACAGAGGCACCCACAGAACATGAAGAATAGTAAATGCTGGTTGTTTTAGGTCACTAAGTTTCGAGGTGCTTTGTTACGCAGCAATAGCTAACCAATATACCTTGTTTGCCACTCTGGATAGCCTTTTTAAAAGTGTGTTGACATAAAACAATGTTTAACCAAAAGATTTGTATACATTTCTACCTATGTAAAATTTTGCTTAGCCAAAAGATTTTGATGCTTTAAAAAAATAAATTTGATGCCAGGTGGGGTGTCCCATGCCTGTAATCCCAACACTTGGGGAGGCTGAGGCAGGAAGATGGCTTGAGGCCAGGAGTTTGAGACTAGTCTGGGCAACATAATGAGAAACCATCTCTTCAAAAAAACTTTTGTAAAGTAGCCAGGAGTAGTGCCACGTGCTGCTTGGGAGTCCCAGCTACTCTGGAGGCTGAGGTGGAAGGATCGCTTGAGCCGCCTGAGAGGTCAAGGCTGCAGTGAACTATCATCATACCACTGCACTCCAGCCTGGGTGACAGAGTAAGACCTTGTCTTAAAAAAAAAAAAAAAAAAGTAAATGAAACGTGCACACACAATAGGTGCATTTGGAGCACTGACACAAATGATGAGATTTGAAACTAATTTATTTTCTGCCACCACCCAAAAAGGTTTAATGCATTTATAATGATACATAAAATACAGCAAAATAAATTAAAATGACGTGAGAAAAGGGACTAAGAATCAGGCCAGCAAAAAGACCCAGAAACAAGGATCAACTGCCCAGATGAATGCTCTGGCAGTTTGCTGCTTTGCGTCCAGGTACTATCTACTCTTCAACTGGTAACAGAACCTATTTTTTTCTTGGAGCCCAATCACAGCAGCGATTTGCACTATGAGGGAAGAGAATCTCTCTTTTCCACTAGGCTTGGAGCAGGAGGGATTTAGCCTGTAACTCCTTAGAAACATCACATAGAGAGAAAAGATGCTGAGCAAAGAAGACTTGGAATCCCGTGCCCACCTTTGGCCTTCTCTGTTACATGTTACAAGAGCCAACAAATTCCCTGTTTGATGTAAGCCAGCTTTGACTGAGGTTTTCAGTTCAATATAAAAGTTCTAACTACTACAAAACATGCGTTTGAATCTGGCTTTCTAACAGCCAACGGAAAAAAGAAACTTGATGGGTTATTTTACTCATTGTGTCCACAAGAAGAATCTAACTGCACAGGAGAATCACACCTTTCCCTGAACCGAAAGAAATTTCTCCAGAAGGTCATCATACAGATTTTATATGATGTAATACAACATCACTTAATATCTTCCTAGCAGCCACACTATATTTGAAATGCTTTTTTTTAGAGCATAACTTCAATACAGGAGGATGGCACCAAAGTAAAGCATCAATCAGGAAAACACTACTCTGTGTATGTATGGGGAGGGAGACATGGCGCATGTACCCCACATTCAGGTGACCTGGTTGGGTTGGGAGTGGAGACGACTTTACCTCCCAAAGTCTCCATCGATTCTCTTAGCCAAGCTTTAATTTGTAAATGGGGGGCAATACGTTTAAGGATATCATACCCTCTCAGCACACTACTTAGCATACACTTAGTGCTCAATATATGGTTATCACTTATGACTATCAATGCTAAGCCCCTGAAATAAGGCTTACCTATGTCATCAATATTTAAGAAGCCACAGGCCTTAACAATCTAGTTGCTGAAGAGCCTTTGGTGTCACCTGTGAATGGTAGCTACATTCTCAAGCACAGAGAGAAAGAGTGAACTTCACTTATGCTAAGTGCATAGCTTAGCAGATGCAGCCTATGGCAAATGTTCAAAGCATCCATAATCTTGCAGACAGCCCTCCAACACCCACTTCTTGTTAGCAAGCAACCTCATGCTGTATCAGGCACTCTCTCAGATGGGACCCAATGCTCTAGATATGTCTCCCATGCTCACCTATCAAAAATGACCCAATGATCCAAGTCTCATTCTCTTATGCTGTGCTATCTGACAAACTAATTTGAACTAAGATATAAGCTGATGACAATCCTCATACTCTTTAAGATATTGGAGAGATCCTTGAATCAAATGTCATTTTACAAGGGAGAATCTAAAGATGTCAACTTATCGAGGTGACAGCTAGTTAGAGATGTCATATTTAAGATAACTTAATGAGCCACCTCTCCTAGAGACTATATTTTGACAAAGACCTTTCTTCCTTGGCCAAAATGATGAGCTAGTGGAAACTGCAAGTGCTTTAACAGACCAGTATGCCCATTTTGAGGTTTGTGAGACTTTTCAAAACTACTTCAATCAAAGCACCAAGCTTTTGGTCCATGCTTATGGGGCACCTAAGACAAATTATTCCAGTGTTCGTATGTTTCAATGAACATGAAGTAAAGGACTAAGTGCTGGAAAATAATCTTCCCAAAATACTTTGCAGATCATCTTGTCTCATGATCTTCCCGGAATGAGTCATCTCAAAATGCAGCTCAAATCTGCAAATTTAGAGACCTAAAATCATCTGTGTTCTGATTACTCCAAAATGTCTTTATTCTTTCACTGTATTCTAAATGTTCCAGACTGATGCCATATTTACTAGAGGTCACCAAGTTGCAAGATAGATACAAAGCAGATAAGTTTCTATAATGTGCTTTGTTTCATAACTCATTTTCTCTTCTGATGCCGAAAAGCCTCTGCTTTATAAAAGAAATGCTCTCTGGCCAATTATAGTTTGGTATGTAAAAATTCATGTATTAATAGTAATCCTCAGATGCTTTCTTAACACTCCTCATGGTAGATGTGATAAATTCTAAACAAAGGCAGGGTCTCTGAGTCACTGTTAACTCTCCTTCCAGTAGCTCTTCAACTTTAATGAAGATCAAAATCATATGGGGTATTTCTTTACCAGTTTCTGACTCTGTAGGTCTGGTGGGGCGAGGAATCTGCATTTTTAACAAGTGCTTCAGGTGACTGTAATGCAGGTCTCCAGCATGCAGTGCCTTCCATGGCACGGAGCAGTGCTGGCTTTTCATGATGCTAATTTTAAGGTGATCATTTTGCTAATTTCAGGGGGCTTTTTTCTTTTCAAACATAATGTTGGCTCCGTTTATAAAATCTAAACATATATAATATAACCACATATACATACTTCTGTGTCACTTATACAACCTCCCAGCACCACAACTAGCAAAGCCTTGGACCCAGAAAGGGGATGTGTTAGTCTGAATCATGTGAAATTGCCAATAATCAACACTTTTTCGCTTATGAAAGCACAGGGTTCCTATGCTTAAATCTGTAATCTGCATGAGGATGGGGGAACAGACTGATGGACCCGTCTGATCCTGACCACTAATTACACATGAAGTCCTATCACCTCAAGGGCCCCTAACATCACAGCATTGGTTATCTGATTTAGTCTTCACAATAATTCTGCAAGGAGGCTGGGTGTAGCAGCTCACACCTGTAATCCCAGCACTTTGGGAGGCTCAGGTGGGAGGATCACTTGAACCCAGGAGTTTTGAGACCAGCCAGGGCAACAAAGCAAGACCTCTGTCTCTTAAAAATAAAAAATAAAAAAATTGGCCGGGTGCGGTGGCTTACACCTGTAATCCCAGCACTTTGGGAGGCCAAGGCAGGCGGATCACGAGGTCAGGAAATCGAGACCATCCTGGCTAACACGGTGAAACCCCTCTCTATTACAAATACAAAAAATTAGCCAGGCGTGATAGCAGGCACCTGTAGTCCCAGCCACTCACTCAGGAGGCTGAGGCAGGAGAATGGCGTGAACCCAGGAGGCAGAGCTTGCAGTGAGCCGAGATCACGCCACTGCACTCCAGCCTGGGCAACAGAGCGAGACTCCGTTTCAAAAATAAAAAATAAAAAAATTAATTAGCCAGGCATAGGGATGCACCTATGCTCCCAACTACTCAGGAGGCTGATGTGGGAGGATTGCTTGAGGCCAGGAGGTCATGGCTGCAGTAAGCTATGATCATGCCACTTGCATTCCAGCCTGGGCGACAAGAGTGAGACCCTGTCTAAAAATCATCATCATCATCATCATCATCATCATCCTGCAGGGTATTTTAAAATGAAATAACACCCCCAAGGCCTCATGGCTACTCAGAGGTAGAAGGAGAACTCAATGCCAGGAAGACCTGATCCAACCTGTATCAGGCTGGATACTACCTGTATCAGGAAGGCTACTACAGCCCTTCTTTCCACAGCTCAGGGACCCCCATGGCTGATGTCACAACCTCAGACCCCCACTGTGTCCTGTCCCTCTCTGACAAAGCATGCTACTCTCCAAACATACCAAGGGTTCTCAAGCAGCTGTCTCACAGGGGCCCCCTGCCTACTGAGCAAGGTTAGAAAGCAGAGCAGAGGCTCTTTACAAAGCCACACATATGGGATGAAAATGACTGACAGAGAGACGAGGGAGAACCTCCCTCACACACACACACACAAGGAACACAATGCCAGTGGGAGCCAATGACCTGAACTCACTGTGGACATTTTACACCACATTTGGTGTTCAAGACTTCAAAAGTTGAGGAAGTAGAAAACACAGTTTATGAGGTTGCTGTCAAAGTAGCCTCTTTTTATTAAGTTTTATCACTTGAGAGTATGCTACACTGAATGAAAAAGGAACGAGAACATGCCTGCTGTAATGAAGATGAGCCTGATGTTATCACGGTGCAGTCTGAGCTCTGTGTAGGTATAATTCATTTCATTCTATATCAGAAATAAAAGGCAGCAGAGATAATATATATTATTCCCTGTCATGGAATCTTCTTTCTGGTGATACCATGGTTCCTTTAATATACCAGTGACTAAATCAAATCCCCCTAGAGTACAGTCATGATTAATCTACTACACAGTAAATTTCACTTTTTAGTGATCAGTATTATCTCAAAATGCTTCTTTATAGCAATAACTGATTCATACATTTTTATTATACACAATAAAACTATACTCTTACTTTTATATATTTAATTAACAAAAGGTAACACTTTTTCCTTTAAATTTAGCAACTGGGTCTCTATACACCTCTAAATTACTAATGGCACCAGGCACTAAACACACAGCCTGGTTCTATTGTTAAGGTTACTGGAGATATCTAAGTCAAACTTGATAGGAAGCAGGAAAAAAAAAAAAGAGCCTTAAGTATAAGTTATTTGATTTTTTTCTTCTCCAAGGGAGCTTCTTTAAATTGTTTCTTAATTCATTCAACAAATACTTATTGAGTGACTACTACATGCTAAAATTGTTAAGTAATTTGGTTTTACACATTGTGAGTATTTTTAAAGGAATGCTTTAAACCACCTTATAATTGTATATCTAGATGGAACATCACACTGAGTCCACTTTAAGTCCATTTTAAGCATGTGCTTATTACATGATGTAAAGTACCTCAAGCTACTCAAACTGAGAAGACAGAATAAATAGTATCCATCAAAAACAGGCTGGGCCAGGCACAGTGGCTCACATCTGTAAACCTAGCACTTTGGGAGGCTGACCTGGGAAGACTGCTTGAGCCCAGGAGTTTAAGACCAGCCTGGGCAATGTACCAAGACCCTGTCTCTATCAGTTTTTTTCTTTAATTAGCCATGCATGGTGGCTCGTGCCTGTGGTCCTAGCTACTCAGGAGGCTGAGGTGGGAGGACTGCTTGAGCCCAGGAAGTCGAAGCTGCATTGAGCCATAATCAGTGATCATGCCACTGCACTCCAGCCTGGATGACAGAGCAAGACTCCTTGAGAAAAGAATAAAACAAAAAAAAAAAAACACAGACTATACAAAGGGTGTGGTCCAATTCCTTCTCACCCTCTGTCAAAGCCTACCTGTTACCTATGAGCCCATTTTGATTCCATAGCTGGAAGCCAGGGAGAAGTAACAGGACCTCAGACTCCCAGAGCAACCCACACTGATATAAACTCTTCTCATTGTATGCAGTAAATCTGCTTTCTGCATATTGAATAGAGAGATTAAAATGAATATTCACCCATCTGAAAAACTGATGCTTTATAAGCTTTTATGCTTTGCAGCCCATAAAAAGTAAATGCTTTGCTTCTGCTTTGGCTGGTGCATGTTGAAATAAATCATTCTGTTAAACAGTGGCCTTTTCTTCAGAGGGAGATGCTAAAACCTTATCAGTTTTAACAAGTCTCTGACACCTCTCCTCTCATTCATCTCTCCTGCATGTCCTGCAATCCTTGCTCTTTTAGCTTGCAAGGTCATTTCCAACCCCTGCTAGCCCCAATTTCAAAAGGAAGCCACACCGCGTTCTTCAATCAGATTCTCCACCCTGCCCTGACTTCTAACCCAAAGCCAAACACTTGTGTTTCATATAATGGTTTTGATGACTCATTAGTCTTCTGAGTTTTAAGCAGGAAAAATGGCTGAATCAGATTTCCAGGCAGATTTTCATGCCTTCTTGAATTACATACCTAAACCCTCAATGCTGTAGAAGTCACTCCTTGCAGATGTAAGAAAAGTACAGACAAGCCATATCCTAAAGATGTTACACACCTACAGAGAGCCATCCACGCCACTGCTTTTTCTGGTCTACTACAAGAGAGCCCCAAAGGTTAACATGAACCCTTACTTAGTTGGCAAATATATACTACTTCTTCCAGTTTCACCACTACATGCAGATTAGCAGCAACACATGACACAGCAGAAAAAAAAATGAGTACGACTGTAGCAGGTAAATCTAAAGTTGTCTCTGGATCAGTGCTGAATTTCAACAAACTACACTACAAGTAGCAGCGGAACTACAACTTCCACTAAAGAATTCAATTTTACAGTAAAGAGTTACACAAGTAAGCGGATGAAAGTCCACTCTCGTGCCTGTCTTTAGCTGTCCAGGCAGCCATCTGTGGATGGGGCTGGGCCTTGCTGGGCTCAGGCAGGTGGGTTTAGGGATGCAGCTACACCTAGTGATGAGCTGCGGATCGCAGCAGGAGCAAGCGGCAGCAGGGAAGCACTCTCCAGCTGATTCTCAGAGAGGCCCGCTGCAAAGCGTTCAGGATCAATCTGTCAAAAGACATTATGATTATTTTTATTTACCTGGAGTGTTAAATGACAGAGAGGCAATGGTTGTCTTTGGGGTTCAGAAAAAAATTAGGCTCAATTTTAGGATACACATTGTCAGTACTTTAAATAAATGTCCAAGAAAATCTTTATATTTATTTTCCTTTTTTTTTTTTTTTTTTATGAGACCGGAGTCTTGCTCCAATGGACCACCCCCCCCCCCCCCCCCCACCCCAGGGCTGGGTAGTGCAGTGGGCGGGCGATCGTCTGGGGGGCTCACATGCAAGCTCCACCTCCCGAGTTCACGCCATTCTCCTGCCTCAGCCTCCCCAGTAGCTGGACTACAGGCGCCCGCCACCGCGCCCGGCTAATTTTGTTTTTGTATTTTCAGTAGAGATGGGGTTTCACCGTGTTAGTCAGGATGGCCTTGGTCTCCTGACCTCATGATCCACCCGCCTGGGCCTCCCAAAGTGCAGGGATTACAGGCCTGAGCCACCACGCCTGGCCGAAAAACCTTTATTTTCTATTTGGAAGTTGAGTTATTCCCAAAGGCAAAGTTTCACAGTTCCACATTAGAATTCCAAATCTTACATCTACTAACTTCCAGTTCTCTCCTGAGAAAGTCCCTATTTCCTTCCATTTTAGTAGATTTTGAAACTTTTAATAAATGAATGACTCTTCAAGGTGTGGTAACTATATCTTCATCTTTGCCCATTACCATCCACAAAGAGGCCATACAGATGTAAGTGCTCAATAAATATTTATCTGAATTAAATATTTCAAAAAGAATTATTAATAAGCGCTATAAAATATTCTAATAAGCACACTGGGCTGCATGCTTATTATAACAAGCCAACAAATATCTCCTATATGAAATATCAACCCAGGGAAATTTCCAATGGCTAACCATTACAACAAAATTTAATTGTTACATTGTGGTAAGTAAAAATATAGGAAACTTTTTTATTCATTTGAGTTTTACAACTGGCTGGATTTAGTCTCTTCCCCAGTGTCTGGCCAGAGACAACACAATCGCATCACCATGTTGGTTATACTGGCTGTATTAATCAAGAGGCTAAGCAGTGAATGAATGGACGTGATATTTTTACCCCCAGTTCTCTTTCGGCTCTTGTCAAGGGAGGCTGATAGGGCAGGCAGAAGATCTCAGTTCTTTTAGAACAAGGGTTCTCCAACTTCAGGTCATATCAGAATCCCATGGGGGGCTTGTTCTAACACAGATTGATGGGCCTCATCTCCAGGGTTGCAGATTCAGGATCAGAGGGTTGCAAGTCTAACAACTTTCAATGTAATGCTGATGCTGATGGCTCAAGGACAGCATTTTAAGAACTCCTCTTTCAGGGCGCAGTGGCTCACACCTGTAATCCCAGCACTTTGGGAGGCGGAGGTGGGTGGATCATCTGAAGTCAGGAGTTCAAGACCAGCCTGGCCAACATGATGAAACCCCGTCTCTACTAAAAATACAAAAATTAGCCAGGTGTGGCGGCAAGCACCTGTAATCCCAGCTACTTGGGAGGCTGAGGCAGGAGAATCAATTGCTTGACCCAGTGAGGCGGAGGTTGCAGTGCGCCGAGATCACGCCATTGCACTCTATCCCGGGGGACAAAAGCAAAAGTTTGTCTCAAAAAAAAAAAAAAAAAAAAAAAACTCCTCTTTCAGGACAACGTTTCTTCAAGTGTGGCCTTTTCTTACAAACTCTGAACAGCCAGGGATGCTGGGGGACCTCCATCATGGACATCAGAATCACGGCAGCTGGGCCCCAGGAAGCAGCCTTTGAAAGGAGGACTCCAGATGCTCCTCGTGGACGGCAGGTTTTGAGCAGCACAGATTTAAACCTAGCTCACCATCAACACTGGTGCAGTTTCCCAGGCCCTCCCCAGAGCCACCTAGCGTCACTGAGGCAGGATGCTACTGTGATCTACCTGCACAACTGCCACTCTTCATGGCCCTCCTTCAACTTTCCATGTGTTTCTCCTTTATAGCTAAGAGGGCACAAGGGGAGTGACCCTCCCTTGCTAGGATCTCTGGAGCGTGTCACATCCCACACCTGAGTACACAACACTTCTCTTCTCATCCTGTTTTTGTCTTTTTCTCTCACATACTCCCAGCCCCTTAATTACACCCTGGCCTTGCCAGCCGCCTCACCAATGATGGGGGCACTACAGACTAGGAAGCTTGGTGACTAAGTCTTTCCTCCTCCCCACCCAAGGCAGCCCAACTTATTTTCTCTGCTGGGTTTTCAGAGCTACGGTGTAAACTCAGGCTTTCCGATGACTAAACTGAAAACCACCGCAGTATTTTAGGAAGCAAAAAAGCAACATCCTCTTATAATGCAAGATGTACATTATTTTCTACCTCTTTAGAATGTTTAATCTGTGAGTTGGAAAGACATTAATAATTAAACCTTCCTTCACTTATAAAATAAGCCTATTAACATGCATGTTATATTCATAAAGATAGTAAGCACACTAAAAAGTGAGACTGTAGGAAAGTTGGTTTTCAAAGAGAAGAATCTCAGAATTAAAGTAAAATGCATAGTGGACATAACCCCTAAGAAAAATGTTCCACTGTTGAAAAGCATAAAACTCATTAAAATGCCTTATTCCCTAAATGAAAACTAAGCCTTGGGATATTTAGATAATACATGCTCATTCTAGAAAACTTAATGAAATCTAAAACAAAAATTGAAAGAAAACAATACTTAATCTAACACATAGTTCCTCTACTATATACAGCCTCACAATTCCTAGAATATATTACAATCCTTAGAGAATTATGAAAAATTTAAATAAAGCTATTGACTTTTCTAGAATTGTCACAGAATTAAATTCTGAAACCAACTTTTACCAAATCTAAAGGCTAGGCTATGCTTCATTTATAAAGAATTTATATAATCTGAAGACATAATTCAAATTACTTGTTCATTAAAGAAAATTCATTTTGCATTACCCAAATTATATACACACTTATCCATATATCACTATATGTCAATAGATTATTTTCTTAAAATCTTTAAAAATAACCCTTTGAAAACATGAGAGACTTAAACCTATAATTTTCTAGATCGGAACAATTTATTATGCTCAAGCAATTCTCCTTTACATATACAGAACACTAAGAATGTTATAGTAATTTCTTAGCATATTTCTTTCATGCTTACTGATTTAAATTTGAAGTATTTTCTTCATTATCAATTTTCAATCTAGCAAAAGCACCTTGAAAATGTAAAATGCTATGACTATAGTTATCTGAAAAAGAAAAAAACTTAACTGCTAAACAAATATATTACCACTCTTTGCAAAGGGTGCTTTAAAATTCTATATTTTGAAAAAATTTTATAGAAGACTTGCAAAAAACAATACAAAGTGTACAAGTACACCCTTCACCCAGCTTCCCCGATGTTAACATCTTACATACACAGAGCAGAATTACCAAAGCTAAGAAATTAACATTGGTACCACACTACTAACTAAATTACAGGCTTATTCAGATGTCGGCAGTTTTCCTACAAACATCCTTAAAATATTATTTTAAAAAATTAATTTATCCACAAGAGTCCCAAATTCACAAGGTTATGTTAACGTTTAATATAGTTCAAATACTACTGTAGCTGAAACAAAGAGCTAAGTCTGTATTTCTATTTATGCAAACCAAAGCTTGCTTAGCAGAACTTAACACATCAAAACCATTATAAGGTAGAACTAAACACTTCATTGTATTATATAATATATGTTGCAACTTGGCTTTTAAGAAATTGGGTCAAAGAGGAATAACTTGCCAACTTGTTGGATTCTCACCATGCAAAAGAGAATTTCCAACAAAACTAAAATGATTTAACTTTCTTTCTCATATCTTATATACCATCTTACCAGTTATTTTTAGTGAACACTAAAGGCCTAGAAGATATAAAGTGAACCTCCATTATTTTGCCTAACAAATTAGAAACTGTAACTATAAAAAACAATTTTTTAACCCTGGCATGGTGGCTCACGCCTATAATCCCAGCACTTTGGGAGGCCAAGGCGGGTGGATCACAAGGTCAAGAGATTGAAACCATCCGGACCAACATGGTGAAAACCCATCTCTACTAAAAATACAAAAACTAGCTGGCGGTGGTGGTTGTGCATAGCTGTAGTCCCAGCTACTCAGGAGGCTGAGGCAGGAGAATCACTTGAACCCAGGAGGCGGAGGTTGCAGTGGGGCGAGATCATGCCACTGTACTCCAGCCTGGCTACAGAGCAAGATTTCATTTCCAAAAAAAAAAAAAAACACACACACACAATTTTGTAATGAAATACATAATTATAGTAAGCAACGTCATCACAGACCAAGATCCTAATACTTTTCCAGTAAGTTTAGCATTCTATTTCTGATGTCTGGTATCCAAATCACATGTAATCCACCTCCAGAAGTGGTTAATTAACAGTCTTAACAATTCCAAACTCATTCCAAAAGAGGACAGGAGAGCACTGCAGAAGGCAAACAGCAGAGTGCCTTGTGTAGATGATATCTGAGTTATACAAAAACCCTTGACTGATTATGTATTTATAAACCCTCATGATTTGTCCATTGGTCTAAAAAGAACCCAGTGTGGAAAAGGCAAGCCAAGTCTAACTTTTAACAATCACTTCTCTCCCTCCATTTTATTATATATTGGTCCATTCACACAAAATTTGAACGTGTGCAAATGATCAGGATTCCCATAGTGATTTATTCAACAAATAGTAATGCCTGTGACATCTAAGAATCTATGAGAAATGTTTTTTGAGAAAGCCAGAAGAAAATGAAAATTGGCTTTGCCCTCAAGGAGCTTACAATCTAGGTCTTCTATCTGTAAAATTTGTTCCCATGTCAAGTGAAAAGCAGCCAATTACTACAATTTCTGGAAGAAACATAAAAAAGAAATGTGTCAATGCCACTTCTAGCATTCAGAATTAACTTTCTCAACATACAAAAACAAAAAACAAAACCCTGAGTCACACCTGTACTACCTAAATGCAATATGGAGAGAAAAAAATAATGAAGTGAAACATAACTGATTCTTGCACATATGAAATTTGCCAACTTCACTTTTCACTTTTTTTTTTTTTTGAGATGGATTCTCACTCTGTCACCCAGGCTGGGGTGCAGTGGTGCCATCATAGCTCACTGCAACCTCGAACTTCTGGGCTCAAGCAATCCTCCTGCCTCTGCCTCTAGAGCAGCTGGGACCACAGGCACAGGCCACCACACCCAGCTAATCCAATTTCACATTTTTTAAAGTGCAACGTTTCTGAGGCATGGCTTGGATGCTGCCCTTTTCCCAGTAACATGCCAGGATAACTCTGGCTTTCTAGATAGAAAAGAAAACACATTTCACTTTATGGTATGGTAACTCAAACAAATAGATATATTTCTTCCAAATGAAAAATCAGGCTAAATTTTAGTACAAGTGTATTTTGGCTTGACTGATCATTTACATCAGCCTTAACAAGGACATGGGTCAGTACAACTGAGGCTGAAATCCTTTTTGGTGATGAGGAAACCATGGTTTAAATAAGCAATATAAATATTTGTTTCCATCCCCTTGCACGCAATTTAAAAATCCATCCAAATGATATTTGACATAGCTTAACTTTAAACAAATCCCAAGCAGGGAGTTATGGATCTGAATAAAGAGAAAACCATGACTAGGGCTCTCATACTTGGCTTCTAATATTAATGAGTTACCAGGCTCTCAAATTGGCGAGTGCTACTCTATTATTCGCTAATAAGAACGCAGACCAAATTCTGCATCCCTTTTATAATCAGACGACAGTGCATCATTGTGTTAAATCCTCTGGAGCACGTGCAATTACCAGGCAGTTAGGGAAACACAAAACTTGGAGAAAGGATATTTCTGTATTGAAGGTGATGGTTTGGGTTTCAAAACCTACAAGTTCCACTCCTTCTCTGAGGCCAACTGTGATTAAGGGTCCTGCAGATCAGCAACACACAAGACACAACTAATGTGCCTGTGAGTCCAGAGCTCCAGCAGCCAGTGGTCCTGGACCCCAAGAAAATAAAAGGTTTCCACGCACCAGAGGACCAAAGGTTTTACTGCTTAAAATATGCTCTTTACTGTTTATGAAAGTCCCCTTCATCAAATTCTTAAAAAGCCCAACTTACTCATTCAACTCACTTGTTCCCAAACGCTGAGACCTATTTTGCAAAACCAAGTTTAAGACCAAAGGGCAGGCTTTTTTAATTAAGAGAAAAGAAAGCCCACCGCCCCATTGCACGTGGACCTTAACGAGACTAATCTAATAAACACTAGAAAGGTGGTGTGCAAATGGGCCAGCGTTTGCCGTCCATCCACCTGTGTCATCCAGGTAATAAAGGTGATCCTGGAGGTTATAAACCCCTGTGACAGGGTGCCGGGTTCGGCCCCACGCCGGACCCCCGACTCCGATCCACAGATCCTCTCCATGAGGGGCTCCCCTGGGCTTAGAACGCCCCCGCGCGCGCGTGCAGGCACACACGCGCACACACTCACACGCTTGCTCGCACACCGCCAGTGCCTCTCCTTCCCACCTGGGACCCCCGAGCAGCCGGGCTGGGTGAACAAGTTGCCGCTGGCCCCGGAGCTCCGCTAGGGGCCGAGGGTGGGGAGGGGGGGCC